>NC_041383.1:682539908-682565485 GCF_002162155.2 Triticum dicoccoides | reverse complement strand
GGCGGGGATCTCCGGGGCGAGGTCGGGCGGCGCGGGCCTGGGCCCGGGCGGGCCCGCGATGGGCTTCCCCGGGCCGCGCGGTGGGAGGCGACTGCGGCCGACAGGTGGCAGGCGGCGATAGGAGCAGAGCAGTGGCGCGGGCGACGTGGCGCCTTCCTATTGGATGGAGCGACGTGGCGGGTGGCGTTGAACATGTCCGGCGGCGGGGATGAAATGTCTGGCGGCGCGCGGGGAGCGGGGCTAGGGTTGGACTGCGGGATTTTCGGGGAGGATCACATATTTATAGGTAGAGGGAGCTAGGAGAGTCCAAATGGGGAGCGGTTTTCGGCCACGCGATCGTGATCGAACGACCGAGAGCATGGAGGGGAGTTTGCTGGGTTTTGGGCCACTTTGGAAGGGGTGTTGGGCTGCAACAAAAGAGGGTTTTGCGGTTACCCGGTTAACCGTTGGAATATCAAATGACCTCCAAATGATAGGAAACTTTACAGGCGGTCTACCGGTGCTATACCAAGGCCACTTGGCAAACCTCGTTCCATTCCGAGACCGTTTAACACCCGCACATGAAAAGAGGCAAAAGGGGGACGCCGGGGAACATAGGAGTGCCGGATTGCAAAACGGACAACGGGGAAAAGGCTCGGATGCATGAGATGAACACGTATGCAAAATGAGATGTACATGATGACATGATATGAAATGCAGATGATGACATGGCAAAGTGCAACACGCAAGCAAATGACATGGCAAGGACGGCGAATAACTGGCAGACATCTGGCGCATCGAATCCGGGGCGTTACACCCAAGTTGCTTTCCACTCAAATCTTCTTTCTACCAGATCCAAAACCTATGAGAGAGAGTTGAGTGTTGGGGAGACTATCATTTGAAGCACAAGAGAAAGGAGTTCATCATCAACGCACCATTTGTTACTTCTTGGAGAGTGGTGTCTCCTAGATTGGCTAGGTGTCACTTGGGAGTCTCCGACAAGATTGTGGAGTTGAACCAAGGAGTTTGTAAGGGCAAGGAGATCGCCTACTTCGTGAAGATCTACCGCTAGTGAGGCAAGTCCTTCGTGGGTGATGTCCATGGTGGGATAGACAAGGTTGCTTCTTCGTGGACCCTTCGTGGGTGGAGCCCTCCGTGGACTCGCGCAGCCGTTACCCTTCGTGGGTTGAAGTCTCCATCAACGTGGATGTACGATAGCACCACCTATCGGAACCACGCCAAAAACATTCGTGTCTCCTATTGCATTTGAATCCTCCAAACCCTTCCCTTTACTTTCTTGCAAGTTGCATGCTTTAATTTCCGCTGCCTATATACTCTTTGCATGCTTCCTTGAATTGTGTGATGATTGCTTGACTTTTCCTAAAGTAGCTAAAATCTGGCAAACTCTAAAATTGGGAAAAGGTTAAGTTTTATTGGTCAAGTAGTCTAATCACCCCCCCCCCCTCTAGACATACTTCAAGGTCCTACAATTGGCACAACTTGGTTTAAGGAGTTTGGATGCACAAGTAGTATCCCCACTTAGTGCAAAGAAAGGCTAGCAAATAGATTGAGAAGCATCCAACCAAAAAATGAAAATGATCATAAACGAGCATTGAACACAACACCGAATAATGCCCCACAAGTAATATAATTTCATTGCATAACTATTGACTTTTGTGCTTGCATAGGGAATCAGAGACCTTAACACCAATATCTATTTCGCAAATTTTTTCATCCGTTCACCGCCTAAAAAAATCTATACGAGGTGGTACTAAATTCTTATTTATTTGTCTGCTAGACAAAAGGCTTTTCAAGAATTTTGACGTGCGCCGCATGTTGTCGCCCAGTGAAGCCAGCCCACTTATTTTTCTACCCAAGAAGCTAGGAAAATTCTATTTTCCGCATAGGGCCACAAATAGTTGGAGTTTCGCATAGGACAACGAATAATTCACTGCCCATTTGTCTTTGTTTCTATATTTTACTTCTATTTTTATTATACAATTTATTTCATAAATTCAAAATTCTCATTTTTAGAAAATGTTCAGAATTCCAAAATTTTATTGCTATTTTGAAAAATATTCGGAACTTGGAAACAGTTTCCCATGTTTTCAAAAACATTTATTGTTTTGCAAAATTGTTCGAGATTTCTAAAATGAAAATGGAATTTCGTAAATGCTTCAAATACGGAAACATTTTTTGTTTAGTGAAATTTTCATAATTCAAAATAATGTTCGCGTATAAAAGGTATACATTTTTGAAAAATGTTATGAATTTTCAACACATGTTCCCATTTAAAATAATGTTCACAAATCCAAATAATGTCCATGTTTTTATAAAAAAAAGTTTGTGTTTAAATTATTTTTGTGAATTTCAAAAGATGTTTCTGTTTCAAATTTTGTTCCCATTTTTCTGAAAGTGTACATAATCAAAAACATGTTCAGGATTTAAAGAAATGGCTCATGTTTCCTACAATATTCAGAAACTTTATACCTTAAAATCTCTTTGATTGAAAGAAAAGTAGTTTGAATAATTCATGGGTCTTCTCTAGCGTACGATGACGTAACAAAAATCTTAAATGCCCTCGATCAATGAATGGAAAAATAGCGGATTGATTACTTCACACCCGGCGAAACCAAAAAGCTAAATTTACCTTCTTCACGTGCACACAGGGTTTTGCTTGCACATATAATTCTCACTAACCTTTAATGCATATTATTTTTTCTCCTGTTGCAACGCACGAGCATATGTCTAGTTCTTACTAAAGCATAATTACTCACCAACATGACTCACATATCACTATCTCCGTATGGCGAAAGTATTGTAAGGAATCAAATTTTAATGTCCAATGATCTTAATGATAGTTTTTATTATCTCTCTTTAATATCTATCACTTTTGGACTAAATTCATATGTTACCATTGCTTCTTAACAAGCTCTCAAATAAATTTAAGTGAAGATCATGAGCATAAATATTTCTTCAAATTTTTCATCTCACAAAATAATATAAGTGAAGCATGAGATATTTTCTTCAAAATTAAAGAACCATCGTGCTCAAAAAGATATAACGAAAGCACTAGAGCAATTCCATAGCTCAAAAAAATTTAAGTGAAGCACATAGAGCAATTTTAACAAATCATAACATTGTAGCTCCCACAAATAGGTGTGTCCAGCAAGGATGATTGTGACAAACTAAAAAGAAAAACAAACAAAGACTCATATAATACAAGACGCTCCAAGCAAAAGATATGTGATGAATAAAAATATAGCTCCAAGTAAAATTACGGATGGTCATTAAAAGAAAGAGGGGATGCCTTCCGGGGCATCCCCAAGCTTAGTTGCTTGGTTCTCCTTGAATATTAACTTGAGGTACCATCGGTATCCCCAAGCTTAGGCTCTTGTCACTTCTTATTCCTTCATCCATCGTGATCTCACCCAAAACTTGAAAACTTCAATCACACAAAACGTAACAAAGACTTTCGTGATATCCGTTAGTTTAATAAAGTAAATCACCACTTTAAGTACTATTGCAAACCCATTCATATTTTATTATTGCATTATACCTACTGTATTCCAACTTTACCATGGCTTATACCCCCTGGTACAATCCATAAATTCATCAAAATAAGCACACAATGCAATCAAAATAGAATCTGTCAAAAATAGAACAGTCTGTAGTAATCTGGAATTTGACCATACTTACGTAACTCTACAAATTTTGAAAAATTAGTACGATGTAGAGAATATGTATGTCAATCTTATGCAAAAAAAAATCAGAAACTTTCGTCGCTTCTGTCATTTTTCAAAATTCTGCTACTGGACCTAAAAATTTATGTTTTTCAATAAGATCAGATCAACTATCACCCAACATAATCCTAAACGTATTACTTGGAACAAATACAAATTAAAACACTAAAACACAATCATGACTGTAGCATAATTGTGTGAACACACAAAAACAGAAAGAAAAAGTGAAAAAAATAATTTTATTTATTGGGTTGCCTCCCAATAAGCGATGTCGTTTTATGCCCCTAGCTAGGCATAATGCATAGATTAAAGTATTGTCATCTTTAGTTTTTGCTATCTTAATAAGAGTTTTCTAAAATCCGGGTGGCTCTTTACACTTCCCATTATTCTCAGAAAAAGAGACCGTCTTAAGTTCTAAGATATCCAACCTCTTATTACAGAAAGTAATCAAAGTATTCGTGTGATTGATGTTTCCACTGATATGTTTAAGAGCTTCATTAGATTTTTGCAACTCAACCCAGTTTTTATGTAGATCACTCAGTTTTTCTAATATTTGAACCCCTTCTTGTGTAAAAGTAAATCCTCTTTTTGGTGGTGGAACTCCCAATATCCCTTCTATTATTTCATAAGCAACATTAGCATCACTCTCAACAAAATTCCCTTTAGCGGCAAAATCCAAAAGTTGTCTATGATGCATGGTTAAGTCTATGTAGAAATTGCGGATCAAAATCTTTGCATCTCCTTTTATATTGCAAACATGATAAGATTCCATTAACCTGTACCAAGCATCTTTTAAATTTTCTCTTTGTCTTTGTTTGAAGTATAAAACTTCAAAATCTGGTGATAATGGTGGGGTAGTTATGCTAGACATAGTGTCAATGCAAACAAGATCACAAGCAAACAGAAAGATCGAACGGGAAAAAGGAAAACAAAAAGAAGGCAAATATTTTTGTGCTTTTCTGAAAACATTTTAGAAGTGGGGAGATGAAAGCGAGAGGCAAATGGCAAATAAAGCAAATTGCAAGGAGATGAGATTTGTGATTAGAAACCTGATAGATGTGGATGATGTCTCCCCGGCAACGGCACCAGAAATTCGTAGAGTTCAGCAGAGACTCAATTAATATTCATAGATATATCTGATCACACGAATAATATGGCAACCTAGCCCCAGTTCAGCAAAGACTCAATTAATATTCATAGATATATCTGATCATAAACTCACAATTCATCAGATCCCAACAAACACACCGCAAAAAGTCATTACATCAAATAGATTCCGAAGAACAACTAGGAGAACATTGTATTGAAGATCAAAAAGAGAGAAAAGCCATCTAGCTACTTCTACGGACCCGTAGGTCTGTGGTAAACTACTCATGCATCATCAGAGGAGCACCAATGAGGATGATGAACCCCTCTGTGATTGTTTTCCTCTCTGGCAAGGTGCTAGAAAGGGCTTCTAGATTGGATCTCGTAGTTCTGAAACTTGCGGCGGCTGGAATTTTGTTTCGATGACTCCCCTAGGGATTCTGAAATACCTGAGTATTTATGGAGCAGAGAGACGGTGGAGGGGGTACCTGTGGGCCCCACTACCCACTTGGTGCCTAATGGGCCCTATAGGGGCCCTCTGGTGCAACTCGTGGGCCTCTTAGGTGTCTTCTGGGCAGAAAAAAATCTCCAAAAAGTTTCGCTGCATTTGAACTTCATTTGATATGAATATTCTACGAAGTAAAAAACATCAACTGACGCTGGGCACAATGTCAATAGGTTAGTCCCAAAAAATGATATAAACTTTCTAGTAATGAATATAAAACATCCAAGAATGATACTTGAATAGCATGGAACAATAAAAAAATTAATAGATACGTTGGAGACGTATCAGCCATCCCGATGAACTTCATTTCGTCCCTATAAACTCTGTGACGGATCAATAAACCTTCACCGATTGTCTCAAAAAAAAACTAAAAGGTTCTGTTTGCCAAGGCCCAAGTGTCCAAAGCAACTTATCCCCAGCACATTGAAAACCGGAATTCTCTATATGCCGCTCACAGTGGCAAAATGCAGCTGCTTCGCACAGGCGAGCAGCGAGCAAACCGGAGGTGTGTCGGCCCAGGAAGCTAGGATCCGTTTTATGTTTGTCATACTTGACGACTTTTTCTGCTTTATTTACTTGACTGGTTTTCCTTTACTTTTTCTTCATGTCTTTTCTGGTTTTTTATTCACTTGATTTCCTTCTTTCGATAAGAAATCGAAATTTAGAAAATGTTATCATATTTTAAAGATTATGCAATTTTAAAAGAAATGTTCACAATTTAAAATATTTGTGTGTTTACAGAAAAGATTATGTTTTCAAAGCAATCATGTCTTAAAAATGATCCAATATTTCAAAAACAATTCATATTTTCTTTGCTACTAATAGAAAATTAAATTATTTTCTTTTTCCAAATGATATTGAAATTTGTTCGTAACTTCGAAAAAATGTTCAGAAATTTTAAAATGTATTCTTCTAAAAATTTCGAGGATTTTCAAAATTTCATCGCTTTTGCCAAAAGAACGTTGGGAATTCAAACATTGTTCGCATTTTTCTAAATGTTCTGTTTTCCAAAAGAAATAGGTATCGCTTGTACTCTCTCTATTTCATATTAGTTATCGCGACTTAGTATAACTTTATACTAAATCATTGACAATTTTTTTGAGCAACAAATCAGTGACAACTCATCCTGAATGGAGGGAGTAGCGAGCAATACAACACGTGTCGATTGCGTAGCGCTTGTGACATGGGCCTGGCCTAGCGTGCAAACAAATGACTGAGTTTTTCTTTCTTTCTTATTTTTATATTTTGCTAGATTTATTTCTGACTGAAAAATTAAAAACATCAAAAAATAACTTTTGGCATTTCAGAAATTTGAAAATATTCACAAATTTAAAATTATGATAGCGAATTGAAAAGGGTGTCCATGAAATGAAAAAAAATTGTGCATTGAAACATAAAATGTTGATGAATTCAAAAAACATTCGTCAATGTTTTTATGAATTTATAAAAACTCTCATAAATATAGGAAATATTCATTAATTGGAAAAGGAAATCACGAATGTTTGTGAATTTAAATAATGTTCACGAGTTTTAAAAGATTATCAACTTTATTGAAAATGTAATGAATTTAAAAATATCAATTTATGAGAATTTAATAGTAATTCAAAATTTCAAAAATTAACCAAAAGCATTAAAAATATCATGAATTTGAAAAGTTTCCGTGAATCATAAATCCAAAAAATGTGTGTGATTCCTATACTGGGAATTCAAGAAAATATTTCATGAATACAAAAGATGTCCATAAATTTTCATATTATTTATGACTTTAAATTGTTCAAGAATTCAAACAAAATTGTGAATTCAAAAATCTTTGCGAATTGGAACACAAAATACAAAAAAAAGAAACTTAAAAGGCTAAAAGAAATGGAATAAATGAAGAAAGAACACCAGGGGAAAAAAACCTTTTAAAAACTAGAAGAAACGGATGTGGACGAGAGAGAGAGAGAGAGAGAGAGAGAGAGGGGGGGAGGGGGAAAACTAAGTGTGGAAGCTTCCCAAACCAGCTTGGATTCTCCTAGGAACCTTCCGCTAGCTCCCGCTGCTCCAGTTAAATTGGCCGACCTGGCCGACCCGGTCAACAGGCCGGTAGGCCACCGCGACCTTAAGAATTGCAAGAGCTGATACATAGCATTCGTGGGGCCAACTGGATATAGTAAGAAGAATTGTTATTTCCCTTCAAAAAAAGGAATTTTTGTTTTGCGAATAATGATTCTTATAATTGAGTCGATGGGTTTTTTGCATGTTCTCCTTAAAAACATGCTGCATGTCGCTTTTTTTATCACTGAACCAACATGTGGTTGGATGGTTAGGAGGAGTGAAGAATAGTGGTATCCTCAGCCCATCATGATTCAAATCATGGTGCTCGCATTTATCATGAATTTATTTCAGAATTTCCGGCGATACGCGTTCAGTGTGAGGAGACGTTTTCATCAACTACGAGGTGCCTACGGTGACTTCGTAAAATCTTAAGATGGTATGTCGGCTTAGTCTCGAATATGCTCATAGGGATAGGGTATGCATGTATGAGTCAAAGGGGTGAGTGTATGCGTGTATTTATGAGCGTTTGAGTCTGTATTGTGTTAAAAAAAACAATGCAACCTTCTTTGATTATCAATAAAGATCATTGTGATGGCCCTCTTCCAAAAAAAAAAAGACGAAACAACGACTGTACGAAGTGAGAATCCATTTTCAATACTGAGAATTAGACGGACATCATATAGCATTCCCACTAACAACAACGTAGCAACAACAAAACTAGCACAAACACCAAAGGCAAAAATGCCACCTACGTATACAGTAATAATTAGCTAGTGTCAGGACCGCTTGGCAACCATCACATCAGCAGCAGCAAGCCGTCCCAACTCCTCCCCATTCTTGATCCTCCTGATCCTGGCCACCACCTCGTCAATGGCGATGTCGAACGCATCCCTCGTGTCCCCCTCGAACCTCACCCTGGGGTCCTTGTACAGGAACCTCGGGATCATCTTGATCACCTCCTCCCTCATGGTGGCCACCTCCTCGTCGGTGTACCTGGCTAGCACCCCCTCGACGTCCACCTTCCCTTCGAGGAGTTCGTCGGGGTCGATGAGCACCGAGTACGGGCGGCCGTCGCCGTTGCCGCTGCTGTCCGGATCTGGCTCGTGCCACCGGTACTGCTTCTTGAAGGTGGACGCCTCGTGGAAGAAGACGGGGATGCATCCCGCCATGATGGCGTCGACGGAGGAGCGGCGCATGTATGAGTCGCCGCGCGGCTGCAGGCAGAAACGGGACGAGGCGAAGGTGGAGACGAGCCTCCGCGGCGACCGGCAGGTGATGCTGCCCTCCAGGCCGTGGCTGCAGTCGATAAACCCGCACCGGCTCGGCGAGGAGGCGCACGACTCGATGACGCGGTCGCGGATGGCAAGCGTCCCGTTGGCTCGCCGTGCGCCGGCGAATGCGAATAGCCACGGACGTTCTGTGGCGCGGACGCGCGCCTGCCACGCGGACACCTCGCCGGCCGACGTAGGGTGGAAGTAGCTTGGGTACGGTATGGCGAAGTCCCGCCGATCCCAGATGTTTGACTCGTAGGTGAGCACCGTCATGTTGCCGGACACGGGCTGTTCAAGGAAGTTGTTTCCGCAGACCTTCTGGGTGCCGCTATCGTCTCCCTCCGTGTGCCGGAACATCCAGGTGGTCTTGCCGACGACCATGAAGTGGTCGCGGCCGCCGAAGGCCGCCCACTGCGGCCGCGCCGACAGCCACTGCAGGAACTCGGACGACGGCCCGTTGCGCACCGTGGCGTTGAACCCGCAGAGGTGCTGTTGGAGCTCCAGCCCCGGGTAGTAGGGCACGTACAGAGCCGTCGCCGCCGCCGGGTCGTCGGTGAGGCACTCGTACTGGCGCATACGGTTGTGCACGATCACTTCCAAGGCATACTGATCCGTGGCATACCTGCACGTAACATTCTTAGACGCAGCTAACTCAAGTATAAGCACCATGAATGCCGGCAAAACCCACACCGGCTGACCGACGCCATTAATGGATGGCAAGTCAACAAGCAGCTTACCAGCCAGTGTTGGGGATGACACCCGTGTCACCGTCGCTGCCGTTGCCGGTGGCGGGAGGGAGCACCGGGCCCATGCCGACATTGTCCATGAGGGAGCATACGTGCCACTCGTCCTGAAACGCCGGCGAGCCCTCGACGCAGTCTCTGAGAACATTGAACCGCGACGGCACATCCAGCATGTAAACGTACCTCCCCTGGCAAGACGACGCTGCTGACGAAAGCCGGCGCGGAGGGCCATCCTCGGCGACGGCAGAAGGAGCTGGCAGGAAGCTGGCATCGAGCGCCATGGGGACCGACAGCGGGAGGACGACGAGCGCCGCGCCGTAGCGGGGCCGATAGGAGAAGACGGAGAGGTGGAAGAACTGGAAGTGCAGGAGGCAGGAGATAAGCCATGAGCCGAGGATGAGGATGCCGTAGAGAAGGTACTTGGGGTAGTGACCATCCATGGCTGGCTGGGCTTGCTAGCTAGCAAGCTTGGCAGCAGCTAGATGAGGAGGCGGAGAGCGAGCATGCATCTGGCCAAGTTCGACAGCGAGGGGTTTAGTAGGGGTTGCTGAACCAAGTGGTAATAATTAACTAATGATACGTTGTTAGCGAATCCTACTGTTATTAGATCTTTGTGTTGTTTTCATGGTTCATAACTTCATATTATATATGTGACCTTTGACCATGGGTATATGGTGGCTACCTAGCTATATAGCTATAGACCACCATTTGTGTGTCATCTTGGCACACTGGCAGCACCCATACGTGCACTTTGACTGTCTTGACAACAAGCATGACACATGTAGTGTTTTAAAAAAAGCATGACATATATGTCCTCATATATTATTTCAGGATTAGTTGCAATATATAGTATGCACATTATACTGTAATTAGCCTAGCCAGCCTAGCCAGGTCATATACTCCCTCCATTTTTATTTATTCCGCATATTGAATTTTTATGTACTCTTGCGTATTAGGTTTGTCTAAAGTTAAACGTTATAAACTTTCAACAAGTTTGCAGAAAAATATATTAATATATACACGAACAAATAATTGTCGTTGGATTCATCATTGAATATATTTTCACATTATATAGATTTGTTATTGTAAATGTTTGTATTATTTTTCAACAAACTTTATAAAGTTCACTTCTGTCAAAGTTAATGCGGAGTAAATAAAAACGGAGGACGCAACTCGTAGGCTTGCATTAATTATCTTGTACCAGCTAATACGCTTGTCATTTAAGAAATTGGTTGATGGCATGGACAATATATACATTTTGGTCTTGTCTTCCTTTTTTTTAGGGTAATTGGTCTTCCTCATGTATTTCAGGATTATAAGTGATGATTTCAAATGTGTAAGACTATCCATATTGGGAAGTAACTTGCATTACTAATTTATGTTACTACATCTATAGTGACGAGTAACATATGTGTGGTGCCATGCAACATTTTATTTATTAGGTTGTAGACTCATCTTATCTTGATATGTGTGATGTTTTTCATATGAGTAACTAGTTATGTTACTCAATTTGTCCATCTCCTTATTAATTAGTTGTCACATCATCTTTTTTACTTAGGTGTCATCTATGTTATTTTCTATGTTACTCCCACTATAAGTTGTCTAAGAACATATACTAGTCCTACGAGAAGTAATCCTTGTAAATATCACGCCGTAGTTATGGTAACAGCTAGTCTTCCTTCAGCAACACTTCATTACTTGGGGCACCGTGGTAATTGTCTTTGGACGAAATGCAGCCTCGAAAAGAAATACTATCAGCTAAGCAGGGCATTGCTAGATCCAAAAACAAATCAATCTAAGGTGGAGCTGTCATCCCCACTGCTCTTGTTTATGCGGCATCTCAAGAATTCTTAATCCCAGGACAGCTTGGCATTCCTATGCATATTTTAGTCCCTGCCCTGCAAATTTGACTTAAGCAGCTCATTAAGATTTTGCTCATCGGGATTCCATGTAAGACTCCCGGAGGATCCGTACGTGCTAAGATTCCAGATGTTTCGATTATAGAAGTCCGCATGAATTCTCGTTTCCATGAACGCTAGATCGAGGCACTCTGGGGCGGGTTCCAGTGCGTGGTCATCAAGAGCTCTACGCTGAGCCTTAAACTCTTGATCCCTCTGACTTACGTATAAGAGCATCGTGGATGCTGCTTAGCACTTATCACCATCCAATTATATCTCATTATATATAATATAAAAAACATTTGTCTATTCATCTTTAATCATGGTAGTACGATAAACATCAAAAATAATAAAAATTACAACTAGATCCGTAGACCACCTACCGACGACTATAAGCACTGAAGCGTGTCGAAGGCACGCCGCAGTCACCGTTCTCCCTTGCCGGAGCCGGGCAAAACTTGTAGTAGACGGTCGGAAAGTCATCGTGGTAAGACTGCATAGGACCAGCGCACCAGAAACAGCAATCGTCCTCGATGAAAAGTACCGTAGATCCGAAGGATCCAACCGAAAGACACTGACGTAAATGAATGACGATCAGATCCGAGCATATCCATCAAAGACACATCCACCAAAGACACATCTTCACATACTCATCGGCCATGCTAGACACACCGTCGGGATGGGGGTTAGGCGGGAAGAACTTTCTTCCATTTTCAGGGAGTTGTCGCCGTCTCACCTTCCTAAGCAGGCCACAAACATAAAAACTCAAAGAAACATCTAAAAACAAAGCCCTCCCGCTCGTAAAGGTCTGGGTCCACCGCGCCCCATGGCTCTAGGCCCCTGGAGATGTGGCGGATGTGTGAGGCTTGTGCATATCGCTATTTTGGATGTGTGTTTTCGTTCAGATCCATCTAGTTATATCCTATAGAACTATATAACTAACTATTTGATCCTCACTATTTCCTTTTTATCTCAATATGCACAATTGTCACATCATCACACATGCCACCTCATTAAAGGTCCTCCTTAACATGCATGAAGAAAACATTTTATATTACTAGTTATTTCTTGTACTACATTCGTCCTGATTTATTGATCCCCTTCATGTTTTGTTTCAAATTTTGACCGTAAATTTAACTAAAAAATTGTTAATGCATGTCATAAACATTATATCATTGGATTCATATTTGGACATAGTTTTCAACTTGAAGGGTTGGGCGCGCTTTGCTGCGCCATTGGTGTTGTTGTGTTTCTTAAAAATCAATTTATTTTAAAATATAAGGTGTATTACTCTTTTGAAAAGGCAAAACTTTTAATTTTGATCAAATTTGTAGGGAACTACATCAAAATCCATAATATCATACCGGTATTTTAGATTTTTCACGAATGAATTTCCATTCCTTTTTTGTTTAATATTGTGGATGTGAATATTTTTGCTCTGAACTTGGTCAAAGTTAAGAAAATTGGCTTTCTAAAAAACTAATACCCCATATATTTTGGAATTCATGAAATATTTAGTTTGGCGGGTAGGGGAGATGGTAGAGTGTGTTTTATTTTTATTTATGCATTGATTTGGTGGGCCTTTCGTGGTGTGATTTTGTGTTATCCGCTGACCAATCTATATTTATGTGGAGAAATTTCTGTGTCGGTGGTTGCATTTGGTGCTACAATATCACATGGTGACGCTTCTCTTTTAGGTGGTGGGAGCGTGTGTGGGATTGATATGTTTTATAGGCCGGTTGTTGCTGATTAATTTGAAAAATTGTTGGCCCGGTCAAAATTGTAAATTAATCCAAAATTCAATACCTCAATTGGATGAAAGAGCTTCAAAATTAGGGAACATAGTAAATTAAAATAATTAAATGGGAGAGCTTGGGAAATTGTTGACCCGATCGAAATTGGATGACACAATTCTAAATTGAATACCTCTATCAATTGTGTGGCATTAAAAATTAGAAAACATGGTATACATTATAAAAGAATTGATTAAGAGAGCTTTGCGAAATTGTTGACCCGGTCAAAACCGATGACTCAATTCTAATTGGAGACCTCAATTGAATGTGAGCTCTTTAAACCAAGGGAGCTTAATGCTATAGAGGATTATATTATTCTTTCTATGTATAACTTATATTTTATTAGTGAAATCCTGGTCAAAATATGACCCTAAATATGAGGGGGGCTAATAAATCAGGATGGATGTAGCACAATTTTTCTCAACATCCACACATCCCACCTGATCAAAGATCCACCAGAACATGCATGAGAAATATTATCATTATACTATACTACTTATATATAATTTTAATAAATGTTTTTAACTATACAATAATCAAATACAATATGTAATGTGTATTTTTTTAATTTAAGTCTCTATTCTATTAATCCATATATTCATGTTGCATACAACCAAATCTCATTGAAATAAAGTGTAATTGATTACCGTAGAAACGCGTGGGGTATCATTTAATTATTCTAGTAAAAGCGCGCAAGTGCTTCAATGGAGCCATAAATATTCTAGTAATTCAACGACAACGAAACAGAATTCCCTTAACGACATCGAACCGTTGTGTACATTCTAAACTATTCAGACACATTAGAGTAAGAAATGTGATACATGAGTAAATAAATCCAAGTCAAACTGATATGCAACCTTATTGTCGGTGATGATAGCTCATAAATAGCAATAAGCACTGAAGTTTCATATGGCTAACAAAAGCCAAAGTGTTTTTTCTTCATTCAACATGCCACACGGAACATGTACAAAAATGATTAATTGAGTAAGTTAAATTACATCCATGCCTTTAGTTGACGTTCACATGTGGGTTTTGCCCTTAGTTTTCAAGTTTGCTTGGTTTTTTGCCTTGAAAAAGTATTTCATGTTGCTCGAATGCCCTTCCGACACCCTGTCAAATGCAAACTCGTTTTGCCACTATTATGGTCAAAACTACCCCTCAAAACTGTCACAGGGGTTATGTCCCACATGGGACCCATTTTGTATAAAGGGTCGACTTTATTGACTCTGAATGAAGTATCAAGAGGATACAAACACAAAGAGCACACACCTGGCCTCTAGATATCTAAGATGCACATAGCCAACTCCAACACACACACACACACACACACACACACACATATCAGCAAATAGCAAAGTCATACAAGACTAAAGCTATGCCCAAGCAAGGAAAAGGAAAAAAGACCATGTAGCTATCAACAATGATCAAAAATCTGTCCATCTAGGAGATGCATAGCAACGAGAGGGGGGGGGAGTGTGTCCACGTACCCTCGTAGACCGAAAGCAGAAGCGTTAACTTAACGCGGTTAATGTAGACGAATGTCTTCTCGAATCAACCGATCAAGTACCGAACGTACGGCACCTCCGAGTTCTGCACACGTTCAGCTCGATGACGTCCCTTCGAACTCTTGATCCAGCAGAGTGTCAATGGAGTCGATGAGTTCCGTCAGCATGACGGCGTGATGACGGTGTTGGTGAAGTGATCCACGCAGGGCTTCGCCTAAGAACTACAACGATATGACCGGAGGAGTAAACAGTGGAGGGGAGCACAGCACACGACTAAACAATAGTTGTGCCTTTGGGGTGCCCCCCACCCTCGTATATAAACGAGAGGAGGAGGTTGGCCACCAAGTGGGCGCGCCAAGGGGGGGAGTCCTACTACGACTCCACTCCTAGTAGGATTCGCCCCCCACCCCTTTTGTCCTTCTCATGGAGGTGGAAAGAGGGAAGGAGAGGGAGAGGGAGGAAGGAAAGGGGGGCCGCGCCCCCTTCCCCTTGTCCAATTTGGACAGCCCATGGGGGGTGCCACCCCTTGTGGGCTGCCCTCTCTCTCCCCTATGGTCCATGTTGGCCCATTACTTCCCCGGGGGGTTTCGGTAACCTCCCGGTACTCCGAAAAACATCCGAAACTTCCTGAAACCATTCCCGTGTCCAAATGTAACCTACCAATATATCAATATTTACCTCTCGACCATTTCGAGACTCCTCTTCATGTATGTGATCTCATCCGGGACTCTGAACAACCTTCGGTCACCAAAACACATAACTCATATAATACCAATCGTCATCGAACATTAAGCGTGCGGACCCTATGTGTTCGAGAACTATGTAGACATGACCGAGACACCTCTCTGGTCAATAACCAATAGCAGAACCTGGATGCTCATATTGGTTCCCACATATTCTACGAAGATCTTTATCGGTCGAACCGCAATGTCAATATAGTTATTCCCTTTGTCATCGGTATGTTACTTGCTCGAGATTCGATCGTTGGTATCTTCATACCTAGTTCAATCTCGTTACCGACAAGTCTCTTTACTCGTTCCGTAGTGCATCATCCCGCAACTAACTCATTAGTCACATTGCTTGCAAGGCTTCATATGATGTGCACTACCGAGAGGGCCCAGAGATACCTCTCCGATACTCGGATGACAAATCCTAATCTCGATCTATGCCAACCCAACAAACACCTTAGGAGATACCTTTAGAGCATATTTATAATCACCCGGTTACATTGTGACGTTTGATAGCACATAAGGCATTCCTCCGGTGTCCGAGAGTTGCATAATCTCATAGTCGAGGAATATATATATGACACGAAGAAAGCAGTAGCAATAAAACTAAACGATCATAATGCTAAGCTAACGGATGGGTCTTGTCCATCACAACTTTCCACTAATGATGTGATCCCGTTATCAAATGACAACTCATGTCCATGGCTAGGAAACTTAACCATCTTTAATCAACGAGCTAGTCTAGTAGAGGCATACTAGGGACACATTGTTTTGTCTATGTATTCACACATGTATCAAGTTTCCAGTTAATACAATTCTAGCATTAATAATAAACATTTATAATTAGTAAGGAAATATAAAATAACAACTTTATTATTGCCTCTAGGGCATATTTCCTTTAGTCTCCCACTTGCACTAGAGTCAATAATCTATATTACATTGTAACGAATCTAACACCCATGGAGTCTTGGTGCTGATCATGTTTTGCTCGTGGAAGAGGCTTAGTCAATGGGTATGCAACATTCAGATAAGTATGTATTTTGTAAATCTCTATGTCTCCCTCCTTGACCAAATCTCGGATGGAGTTGAAGCGTCTCTTGATGTGTTTGGTCTTTTGTGAAATCTGGACTCCTTTGCCAAGGAAATTGCTCCAGTATTGTCACAAAAGATTTTGATTGGACCCGATGCACTAGGTATTACACCTAGATCGGATATGAACTCCTTCATTTGCTGCTTCCGAAGCAGTTATGTACTCCGCTTCACACGTAGATCCCGCCACGACGCTCTGCTTGGAACTGCACCAACTGACAGCTCCACCACTCAATAAAAATATGTATTCGGATTGTGACTTAGAGTCATCTGGATCAGTGTCAAAGCTAGCGTCAACATAACCATTTACGACAAGCTCTTTGTCACCTCCATAAACCAGAAAGATATCCCTAGTCCTTTTCAGGTAATTTAGGATGTTCTTGACCGCTGTCTAGTGATCCACTCCTGGATTACTTTGGTACCTCCCAACTAAACTTATAGCAAGGCACACATCAAGTCTGGTACATAGCATAGCATACATGATAGAACCTATGGCTGAAGCATAGGGAATGACTTTCATTTTCTCTCTATCTTCTGTAGTGGTCGGGCATTGAGTCTAACTCAACTTCACACCTTGTAACACAGGCAAGAACCCTTTCTTTGACTAATCCATTTTGAACTTCTTCAACACTTTATCAAGGTATGTGCTTTGTGAAAGTCCTATCAAGCGTATTGATCTATCTCTATAGATCTTGATGCCCAATATGTAAGCAACTTCACCAAGGTCTTTCATTGAAAAACTCTTATTCAAGTATCCTTTTATTCTATCCAGAAATTCTACATCATTTCCAATCAACAATATGTCATCCACATATAACATTAGAAATGCTATAGAGCTCCCACTCACTAAGTCTGTATAAAACCATATGCTTTGATCACCTCATCAAAGCATATATCCCAACTCCGAGATGCTTGCACCAGTCCATAAATGGAACGCTGGAGCTTGCACACTTGGTTAGCACCTTTAGGATCGACAAAACCTTCTGGTTGCATCATATACAACTCTTCCTCAAGAATCCATTAAGGAATGCAGTTTTGACATCCATTTGCCAGATTTCATAATCATAAAATGCGGCAACTGCTAACATGATTCGGACAGACTTAAGCATCACTACGGGTGAGAATGTCTCATTGTAGTCAACTCCTTGAACTTGTCGAAAACCCTTTGCAACAAGTCGAGCTTTATAGACAGTAACATTACCATCAGCGCCAGTCTTCTTCTTGAAGATCCATTTATTCTCTATGGGTCGCGGATCATCGGGTAGATCTACCAAAGTCCACACTTTGTTCTCATACATGGATCCTGTCTCAGATTTCATGGCCTCAAGCCATTTATCAGAATCTGGGCACATCATAGCTTCTTCATAGTTCGTAGGTTCGTCATGGTCAAGTAAGATGACTTTCAGAACAGGATTACCGTGCAGAATATTTATCTACCCTAACCCTGATTGTAATTCTAGCTAGCCAGGAGAATGCATGCAAATTATTTTTCTAGTTTCTAGTTCAAATCTTTAGAATCTGGATATTATATTTCCCAGCCTACTAGCTAGATATAATTAAGATTATAATTTTAATATATCTCCCCCTGCGTAATTGAAGGTGGACCAACAAGGGCGATGAGTGAAAATTAAATTCCTGATCTGAACACTTATGTGCATTTGTCTGTCTTTCCTTTAAACGTAGCACCTGCAATTTAGTTATGTCGCATCCCCTTGACATGAATTTCCCATCGTTTGATTCCACACCTCACCATGGTCAAACTAGCTAGAGCTCTCTCAATCTTCATCAGCATCGATCAACCAGCAAATAACAACATAAATGTCTCACAGGCTCCCCCTAGCAGCCTACATAGTATACGCCCCCCTACTCTACGCCCCATGCAGTCCCAAGCTGACAGTTCACTATGAAAGCATCTCCTTGGACAACCCCTCCCACCTCTTCCAGTAATTTTTCGGAAATAATATTACTGCTAGGAGCAGTAAACTTCTCAAACCTTGTGCTTGGCCAGTTGGTACACATTTTTTTACTACACGGTTTGTCAAATTCGGTACCTGGATTTTTTTTTCAAAAAGGAGGAGATCCCCGGCCTCTACATCAGAACGATGCATACGGCCACATTTATTAATAAGCAAATAAGTTCGACAGAGGCCTCCTATTTATGATGATTACAATGATGAAAGTGGGTTTGGAAGAGTGTCAACTCTAGGTAGTAGTGATCCCACTATTTTGGAGGGTGTTGAATCTTATTACAATATTGATGAAAGTGGATGTGGAGAGGTCATGACTTTATTTAGTGATACATACACTATTTTGGAAGAGGTTTCAATTGACTATGATGAGAACAAAGTTGCTACCTATGATGATTATTATGATGACATGTATGCCATAAAGAGTAATAAATCTTCTATGCTTTTGGATCATGAAAAGAATGCTTTATGTGATGGTTATATGGATGAATCTATTCATGATGCTACTGAAAATTATTATGAGAGAGAAACTTATGATTTATGATGCTCTTGTTATGTTTCAACTTTTATCTTTTATGCGAGAATCATTGAACTCATCATGCCTATAGCTAAAAGGCATTAAAGAAAAGCGCTTGTTGGGAGACAACCCAACATTTACTCCTACTATTTTTATGTGTTCACATGATTAGGCTACTGTGGTAATCATGTTTTATTGCTTTTGTTTCAATAAAGTGCCAAGTAAATCCTTTGGGATCATGTTGGGTGATAGTTGATTTGATCTTGCTGAAAAACAGAAACTTTTGCGCTCACTAAAATAACTCTCATTTTTAACAAAATAGTGCTTTTGAATTGATTCTTTTTGCATAAAAATAATATACAAATTTCTCAAGTGGTACAATTTTTCATAATTTTTGGAGTAGCAGAACTATGGTTTGAGTACAGATTACTACAGACTGTTCTGTTTTTGACAGATTCTGTTTTCAATGCATAGTTTGCTTGTTCCCTTGTTTCTATGGATTATATTGATAAATATAAATTGTGGAAATGATATTCTACAGTAGGCATTGTGTGTAAACAATTATGAATCTTGTATTTGACAGTACCAAAAGTGAAATGGTTTGCTCTTTATCATACTAATCTATCTCACAAAGTTCCGTTAAGTTTTGTGTGATTGAAGTTCTCAAGTTTTGGGTGAGATGTCGATATGAGGAGAATAAGGAGTGACAAAACCCTAAGCTTGGGGATGCCCAAGGCACCCCAAGTTAATATCCAAGGAAGATCCAAGCAACTAAGCTTGGGGATGCCCCGGAAGGCATCCCCTCTTTCGTCTCCAACATTATCGGTAACCTCACTTGGAGCTATGTTTTCATTTGTCACATGATATGTGTTTTACTTGGAGCATAAATTTATTTTGTTAGGATTTGCTTGATTTTATTTATAATAATGTTTTGCATCTTTTATTTCAATAAAAGTGGCAATGCTAGCCTTTGACATGCTTATTTTGCAAGTTTCCATGTTTCAAAACAGAAAGTTTATCGCTGTTGCAAAAATTCCCTAGAAAAATCACAATGTGATAAAATGTTGAAACTTTTTGCAAAATAAGATATCATAAGTTTTCTAAAGTGTGGTATTTTTCTCAGAATTTTTGGGTTTAGGGAAGTATGATGAATCTTGCATTCTTTACAGACTATACTGTTTTGGCAGATTGCTGTTATGGTTCCATTGTTTGCATATGTTTGCTTGTTTGATGATTATATTTGAGGATAGGTCTATTAAATATGCATAGGAATTTAGTATGCAATGTTGAATAATAATTTTAGTGATTTGCTACATTAGAGAATGACAAGATTATTGCATTGGTTTATACTAACTTATCTCACGAGTTCTTGTTTAGTTTTATGTGGATGAAGTTTTTGAGATTTAGGGAAACCGTGATATGAGAGGAATTAAGGAGACACAAAAGATAAATCTTGGGGATGATCAAGGCATCCCAATTTAATATTCCAAGAAGTCTCAAGCATCTAAGCTTGGGGATGGCCTGATAGGCATCCCACCTTTCTTCTTCAACAATTATCGCTTAGTATTGGTTGAGCCTAAGTTCTTGCTTCTTCACGTGAGTTGTGCTATTCTTGAAATGTCATTTTGTTTTGTTTTTCTTGTTGTTTTAATAAAATACTTAGATCTGAAAGTTTTAAATAAAAGAGAGTCCTCAAATAGCTACCCATTTACATAACTACTCGCATGATCTTCACTTATATCTTTTTGGAGTACCTTGTCATTTACTCCTGTGCTTCACTTATATCCTATGAGTAAATTGTTGAATGAATTGAATATCATGAAGTTGAAATTACATGTTCATATCATGCCTAGTAGTGAAGGAAATATGCCCTAGAGGCAATAATAAAGTTATTATTTATTTCCTCATATCATGATAAGTGTTTATTATTCATGCTAGAATTGTATTAACCGGAAACATAATACATGTGTGAATACATAGACAAACATAGTGTCACTAGTATGCCTCTACTTGACTAGCTCATTGATCAAAGATGGTTGAGTTTCCTAACCATGGATATGAGTTATCATTTGATCAGTGGGATCACATCATTAGAAGAATGATGTGATTGACTTGACCCATTTCGTTAGCTTACCACTTGATCGTTTAGTATGTTGCTGTTGCTTTCTTCATGACTTATACATGTTCCTATGACTATGAGATTATGTAACTCCCACTTATCGGAGGAACACTTTGTGTGCTACCAAACTTCACAACGTAACTGGGTGATTATAAAGGTGCTCTATAGGTGTCCCCGAAGGTACTTGTTGAGTTGACGTATTTCGAGATTAGGATTTTTCACTCCGATTGTCGGAGAGGTATCTCTGGGCCCTCTCAGTAATGCACGTCACTATAAGCCTTGCAAGCAATGTAGCTAATGAGGTAGTTACGGGATGATGCATTACGTAACGAGTAAAGAGACTTGCCGGTAACGACATTGAACTAGGTATTGAGATATCGACGATTGAATCTCGAGCAAGTAACATACCGATGACAAAGGGAACAATGTATGTTGTTATGCGGTTTGACCGATAAAGATCTTCGTAGAATATGTGGGAGCCAATATGAGCATCCAGGTTACCTATTGGTTATTGACCGGAGACGTGTCTCGGTCATGTCTACATAGTTCTCGAACCCGTAGGGTCCACACGCTTAAAGTTCGATGACGGTTATATTATGAGTTTATGTGTTTTGATGCACCGAAGATAGTTCGGAGTCCCGGATGTGATCATGGACATGACGAGGAGTCTCGAAATGGTCGAGACATAAATATTGATATATTGGACGACTATGTTCAGACACTGGAATGGTTTCGGGGAGTATCGGGCATATACCGGAATACCGGGGGGTTACTGTAACCCCCCGGGGAGACTAATGGGCCTATTGGGCCCTAGTGGAGAAGAGGAGGGGCAGCCAAGGGCAGCCGCGCGCCCCGTCCCCTCCCCAGTCCGAATTGGACAAGGAGGGGGGTGGTGCCCCCCTTTCCTTTCTCCCTCTCTCTCCTTCCCTCTCATCTCCTACTCCCACTTGGAAGGGGGGGTCCTAGTCCCGGTGGGAGTAGGACTCCTCATGGGGCGCGCCTAGGGTGGCCGGCCCCCTCCCCCTCCTCCACTCCTTTATATATGGGGAGGGAGCCACCCATTCGAGACACAACAATTGATCCCTTGGATCTCTTAGCCGTGTGCGGTGCCCCCCTCCACCATACTCCACCTCGATAATATTGTAGCGGTGCTTAGGCAAAGCCCTGCGTCGATAGAACATCATCATCATCACCACGTCATCATGCTGACGGAACTCTCCCTCAAAGCTCGGCTAGATCGGATTTAAAGGGACATCATCGAGCTGAACGTGTGTTGAACTCGGAGGTGTTGTGCGCTCGGTACTTGATCGGTCGGATCGTGAAGACGTACGACTACATCAACCGCGTTGTGCTAACGCTTCCGCTTTCGGTCTACGAGGGTACATGGACACACTCTCCCGTCTCGTTGCTATGCATCAGCATGATCTTGCGTGTGCGTAGGAATTTTTTTGAAATTACTACGTTCCCCAAAAGTGGCATCCGAGCCTGGTTTTATGCGTAGATGTTATATGCACGAGGAGGACACAAGTGAGTTGTGGGCGATACAAGTCAAACTGCTTACCAGCATGTCATACTTTGGTTCGGCGGTATTGTTGGATGAAGCGGCCTGGACCGACATTACGCGTACGCTTACGCGATACTGGTTTTACCACCGTGCTTTGCACATAGGTGACTAGCGGGTGTCAGTTTCTCCAACTTTAGTTGAGCCGAGTGTGGCTACGCCCGGTCCTTGAGAAGGTTAAATCAGCACGAACTTGATGAACTATCGTTGTGGTTTTGATGCGTAGGTAAGAACGGTTCTTGCTCAGCCCATAGCAGCCACGTAAAACTTGCAACAACAAAGTAGAGGACATCTAACTTGTTTTTGCAGGGCATGTTGTGATGTGATATGGTCAAGGCATGATGCTATATTTTATTGTATGAGATGATCATGTTTTTTGTAACCGAGTTATCGGCAACTGGCAGGAGCCATATGGTTGTCGCTTTATTGTATGCAATGCAATCGCCCTGTAATTGCTTTACTTTATCACTAAGCGGTAGCGATAGTCGTAGAAGCAATAGTTAGTGAGGTGACAACGATGCTATGATGGAGATCAAGGTGTCGCGCCGGTGACGGTGGTGATCATGACGGTGCTTCGGAGATGGAGATCACAAGCACAAGATGATGATGGCCATATCATATCACTTATATTGATTACATGTGATGTTTATCTTTTATGCATCTTATCTTGCTTTGATTGACGATAGCATTATAAGATGATCTCTCACTAAATTTCAAGATAAAAGTGTTCTCCCTTAGTATGCACCGTTGCCAAAGTTCGTCGTGCCCAGACACCACGTCTTGATCGAGTGTGATAAGCTCTACGTCCATCTACAATGGGTGCAAGCCAGTTTTGCACACGCAGAATACTCAAGTTAAACTTGACGAGCCTAGCATATGCAGATATGGCCTCGGAACACTGAGACCAAAAGGTCGAGCGTGAATCATATAGTAGATATGATCAACATAGTGGTGTTTACCATTGAAAACTACTCCCGTGATGATCGGTTATGGTTTAGTTGATTTGGATCACGTGATCACTTAGATGATTAGAGGGATGTCTATATAAGTGGGAGTTCTTAAGTAATATGATTAATTGAACTTAAATTTATCATGAACTTAGTACCTGATAGTTTTTTTTTTGCATGTCTATGTTGTTTTAGATAGATGGCTCGTGTTGTTGTTCCGTTGAATTTTAATGTGTTCCTTGAGAAAGCAAAGTTGAAAGATGATGGTAGCAATTACACGAACTGGGTTCGTAACCTGAGGATTATCCTCATTGCTGCACAGAAGAATTACGTCCTGGAAGCACCGCTGGGTGCCAGGCCTGCTGCAGATGCAACTGGCGACGTTAAGAACGTCTGGCAAAGCAAAGCTGATGACTACTCGATAGTTCAGTGTGCCATGCTTTACGACTTAGAACCGGGACTTCAACGACGTTTTGAATGTCATGGAGCATATGAGATGTTCCAGGAGTTGAAGTTAATATTTCAAGCAAATGCTGGATTGAGAGATATGAAGCCTCCAATAAGTTCTACAGTTGCAAGATGGAGGAGAATAGTTCTGTCAGTGAGCATATACTTAGAATGTCTGGATATAACAATCACTTGATTCAACTGGGAGTTAATCTTCCGGATGATAGCGTCATTGACAGAATTCTTCAATCACTGCCACCAGGCTACAAGAGCTTCGTGATGAACTATAAGATGCAAGGGATGGATAAGACAATTCCCAAGCTCTTCGCAATGCTCACTAGCAAAAAAAGGGTCAAACCTGAAGCACAATAGTGCCGGTTTGAATTTCAACCGGCACTAATGTGTACAGTAGCACCGGTTCGTGGCGGCGATCAATAGCACCGGTTCGTGGCGAACCTTTAGTACCGGTTCATGCCACGAACCGGTACTAAAGGGGCTGTGTCAGCCTACGGTCAGGCTATGGCCCCACCATCACCATTTAGTGCCGGTTCGTACCACGAACCGGTACTAATGAGGTTATGGCAAGCTGTTTTTAGTCCCACCTCGCTCCCCTAACAAGCCTTTTACCACCTTCATATGTTATTTCTCAAACTATCACAAGCACTTGGTCTTCATTGAACTCTATGTGTAGAATTTGTGGCCGCAATATGAGTCTTCATCGGTTTATAAATCGTTGATGACTCATATTGACAATTCCGACTGTACACACAAAGATCATTGATGATCAAAGTATTTTTGATGTTATAAGATCATATTGACAATTTAGACTGTAAAGAAATATAAGATCATGATGTAAATGCTCTTATATTTTTTGCATTCAGTATGCACCATTCAAAGCGACGCCATCAACTTTCAACCATTTATGCCTTCATTTGCTATTTTTCATGCATTCAATGATTTGTTTTGAGAACTAAATGACCTGGAAATTGAAAAGCACTACAAATGAACTCTGAAAAAGTTGAAACTTGGCATGGTATCATCATTTCACCCACATAGATTGTTCAAAAAAGTAGAGAGGGTTACGGCAAAAACTGGATGCACTTCGTTTACAAACTGGACAATCTCTTTCGAAGTATTCAGGTTTCTGACGAAATTAAACTCATCTGTTACAAAGGCATTTCATTTTTTTAAACTTATTACAACTCCAGACTTTTTGTGCATTCAGTATGCATCATTCAAAGCGACGCCTTCAACTTTCAACCATTTCTGCCTTCATTTGATATTTTTCATGCATTTCATGATTTGTTTTGAGCTAAATGACACTAGTTAAATTTTGTGCAGGCACCGCACCACCTTTAGTACCGGTTGGTGGCAGAAAAGAAGAAAAACTATAGCAGAAAATCGTTTACTAAATGACCATGAAATTATATTTGCTATTTTTCAATCGTTTACAAAATGACCATGAAATTGAAAATCACTACAAAATGAACTCTAAAAATGTTGAATTTTGGCAAACTAGATGAAAAACTACTCACAAAATGAACTCTGAAGAGGAAGAAGAAGAAGGAGAAGAAGAGAAGAAGAAGAAGAGGAAGAAGAAGGAGAAGAAGAAGAAGAAGAAGAAGAAGAAGAAGAGGAGGAG
>NC_041383.1:682473541-682474370 GCF_002162155.2 Triticum dicoccoides | reverse complement strand
TAAAAGAAAAAAAATATATAAAGCAAAAATATTCACAAAGAAACTAAATACGGCAAAAAACTACTCATAAATAAATAGAAGAAAAAAATAAAGCAGAAAAGAAATAACTATATAAAAAAATTACTCAAATATAAATAGAAGAAAATAAATAATGCAGAAAAGAAAAAAATTATATAAAGCAAAAATATTCACAAAGAAACTAAATACGATAAAAAACTACTCAGAAATAAATAGAAGAAAAAAAGCAGAAAATAAATAACTATATAAAAAAATTACTCAAAAAAAATAGAAGAAAATAAATAATGCAGAAAAGAAAAAAAAAGAAAAAATGTTGAGGCGTTGCCCTGTGGGCCT
This sequence comes from Triticum dicoccoides, assembly GCF_002162155.2. Lineage (NCBI taxonomy): Eukaryota > Viridiplantae > Streptophyta > Magnoliopsida > Poales > Poaceae > Triticum > Triticum dicoccoides. The sequence continues at coordinate 682,474,016 of NC_041383.1, read as the reverse complement.
GCCAGACCTTGGGTGTGCAAATACATGCCCAGTAGGGCCAGCAGACTCACAAGGCAGCGCGCCCTAGTTAGGCCCAGAAGCCTGCTAAATAGAGGAGTTCGAAAGGGCAGCCGTGGCTGGGTTTATAAACCAGTGCGACTGCCCTTCGCTCGGCGAGGTGGGACTAAACGTAGCGCACTGCGGTGGCAGCGCACGGCCATTAGTACCGGTTGGTGGCTCCAACCGGTACTAATGCATTGGCCTTTAGTACCGGTTGGAGCCACCAACCGGTACTAAAGGCCCTCGTTTCCCGCCGCTTGGGCTGGCCAAAATTAGCCTTTAGTACCGGTTGGTGGCTCCAACCGGTACTAAAGGCCCCTCCTATATATATGGCACTTACGAAAATTCAGTTATCTCGTCGACCACTTCGTTCCACTTCTCGCGTGAGAGTCCTCTCGATCTATCGTAGTCTCCGGCGCCGCCGCCGCGCCGCCGT
>NC_041383.1:682433551-682472516 GCF_002162155.2 Triticum dicoccoides | reverse complement strand
TATTTTTAGTAAATGCTTAGTTGAACTTGTTGAATTAATATATAGAACTAGTTTATTTTTAGTAAATGCTTAGTTGAACTAGTTGAATTAATATAACTAGTTTATTTTTAGTAAATGCTTAGTTGAACTAGTTGAATTAATATATAGAACTAGTTTATTTTTAGTAAATGCTTACTTTGAACTAGTTGAATTAATATAACTAGTTTATTTTTAGTAAATGTTTAGTTGAACTAGTTGAATTAATATATAAAACTAGTTTATTTTTAGTAAATGCTTACTTTGAACTAGTTGAATTAATATAACTAGTTTATTTTTAGTAAATGTTTAGTTGAACTAGTTGAATTAATATATAGAACTAGTTTATTTTTAGTAAATGCTTAGTTGAACTAATTGAATTAATATAACTAGTTTATTTTTAGTAAATGCTTAGTTGAATTAATAGAAGTAGTTGAATTAATTGAATTAGTAAGTGTTTAATGTTTCTCCTAATATGAACATAGGAAATGTCGTCTGACGACGGAAAAAATTTCATTATGTGCCAATACTGTGAAGACCAGCGCGGCCAGTGCGACAGAAATTTCCTTATTGATGGTAGGCGATTCAGCATCAAGCTGGATGAGACTTTCGAATTTGATACAGTAAGTCACAATGACAAGTCTGTTTTCGTAATTAAGCATGACTTATATATGCTTCATTTGCCTGACTTATAATTTTTAATTTTCAATATTCTACTAACGCATCCCCTGCCATGCAAGAATTTTTGTCTTGGATAAGATAGGTTTCAAAGATATGGAAACTATGGAGGTAAAGAGAGCTTACCTGAAAACTGAGCATGATGGTTATACTTTCAACGTCAAGTATACAATACACACACGTACACCTATTTTGAATGCAAAACTTGGCAAGCACTATGCAAGGCTTATGCATTTGAGCCTGGTATGGTTATCATCTTTGATATTCGTCCGGAAGATGATATTGAAGGTAATAGAGACATATGGGTCGATGTGCAAACGCCTCCAGTTCTACCATTATGTGAGTTCTTCTCAACTATATTTTTGTCTTTGATATTGCTTATTTCAAAAATAACTGACAACTAATTTCTATTGACAGCTTATCTCCATTCAACCAAACATGTCCGGCGCTTGGTAGACAGGACCTACTACTGTCCCAGAGCTGAACTAAACTGCGAGGAGATAAGTCATTATGTTTCATGACTTGAGGATCTTCATACTGTCAAGACAAATTTTCTTCCTGCACTTAGAAATGTTAGTACTCAAAACGTGCGACCAATAGTGATGGTATTGAACTACGGTCACATTTATTTAGGAATGATGGTAAGATATTTACTATTTGTCCTCAATGCATATTTTGCATACATATTTTTTTTGCTAAACTTTCATTGCTAAGTATATTAATTAAGTACTATACGATGTTCTTCAACAGGGACTCCTGATGACAGTTGTGCCTCAGGGGATCGAGACTAAAGGTCAGATGTCAATTGTTAGCTTACGGCCAAGATATCCTGCATTGCACATGAATGCATTCAGGATTTCTAGAAGCGATGAATGCTTAATAGTGAAAGATTGGAGGAAAATTGTTAATGATCGCAGAGAAGTACTAGGGGGCAGCAATGAGAAGCGCAACCCACGATTAGGAGACAGGTTCATCGGCATGCTCAAGTATGATCAATCAGGAGAGCTATACATGTTCTATGCTATTTTACCAGAGAGAGAGTAGCAAGCAGGAGTGATTCAGCTAGTTCTTCATGCTCCTCTTAATTAGTACTTGTCCTTTCATGTCTGTGTTCTTCGTTCTGAACTTAAGTGATTTGCTTTTGTGGTGTTATATATGAACGCTTATAATATCATGACAATCATGTTGAACTCGATGATTGGTTCTATTAGAAATTCTATTTATATATATATGCATAATGTGTACAATGTGTAGTATCGTAAAATACCAGCAAACGAAAAAGAATTAAAATGGAAACACAAAATTAAATGAAAAAGAATTCATAAAACTAAAAACCCACCAAACCTTATAGTACCGATTGGTGTTACCAACCGGTACTAAAGGGCTCCAGGCCCCCGGAGCTGGCTCGTGCCACGTGGTTGCCCTTTAGCACCGGTTCATGCTGAACCGGTACTAAAGGGGGGGGGCTTTAGTGACCACAATTTAGTGTCGGTTATGTAACCGACACTAAAGGGCCTTACGAACCGGTGCTATTGCCCGGTTCTGCACTAGTGGCTAAAGGCTACGGAGGTAGAAATCAAGAAGGAGCATCAAGTGTTGATGGTCAATAAGACCACCAGTTTCAAGAAAAAGGGCAAAGGGAAGAAGAAGGGGAACTTCAAAAAGAACAGCAAACAAGTTGCTGCTCAAGAGAAGAAACTCAAGTCTGGACCTAAGCCTGAGACTGAGTGCTTCTACTGTATGCAGACTGGTCACTGGAAGCGGAAATGCCCTAAATATTTGTAGCGACCAGACCTCAAACAGTTTGATCTCTGTGCATTAGTGTCATCCCTGGATCGGTAGTGCTGACACGCACAGTACTTGAAGGATTTATAACAGAGTAGCAATCACACACTTATTACATTGAATGTCTCAAAAGAGAACTTATTACAATAAATATGGCTTCAGGCCATCTAATGACGATAACAGCGGAAAGCTTCGAAGATAAGCGAGTCCGTCAACTCCAACGGCATCACTGAGTATAAGATCACGACCTAAGGCACCTTACTCGTCGTCTGAAAAGTCTGCAACATGAACATTGCAGCCCGAAAACGGTTCAGCACATGGAATATGCTGGCAATGTAACACATAGAGAGCAATGAACAGAATAATGCTATACTACATGCATATATGGCTGGTGGAAAGCTCTATGGTTACAGTTTTGCATAAAGCAAATTTTTCCCTACTTCAAAGGAATAAATTTTATTTAACTATCATGGTGGTTGTTAAATATTGAGAAGGGTACTCCAACTCAATCCCAATTAAGCATCATCATTAACCCAACAAAATTAAATTAAAGTAACATGATGAGATTCACATGATAATCCAAGCACTAGATACTCAAACGTCCATAACCGGGGACACGGCTAACCATGATTAGTTTATACACTCTGCAGAGGTCTGCGCACTTTTCCCCGCAAGACTCGATCTCCTTTGCTTGATTTCTCGCACTACATGGTGTTTGAGAAACGGATGACCGAGACACAGTCTTTCAGAAGCATTAACTCTCTACTCCGGGTAGACAGTACCAATCTACATCCCCTGCATCTGCTAGTCTATCACTTCAAGAGCTCATGCAACTTAATCAACTATGCTAGAGCCCATAGTAGCTTGCGACTGCACACAGAAGTTTCTAGCATGAATAATCTCATGATCCCTTTGAGCCTGGGTGGCGGTCCATAAGAGAATCACATGGTACCCCGGGATTTCCAAAAATACAGGCAACACTGGGTTCCCCAGGTGCCTCAATCCACCCAGATGTGAATTTAAGTTGCCACCTTAAGTAAACCATTAGTTAACAATCTCACATCTGTCATGGATACACTCACCCAATCCACGTCTACTAGCATAGCATGGCAATATAAGCAAACGTAGAAGTAACTCCCAAAGGTTTGATAATAAACAGGTAATAGGTTCTACCTCATCTACTTCCCAAAACCCACATATTAATCAGATCCTAATCATGCAATTGTTTGAGGATTGATCTAATGCAATAAAACTGGGTAGTAAGGAGGTATGATCAAAGTGTTACTTGCCTTGTTGATGATCCGTGAAACCTAGAGATTCGAAGTAGCAAGCGGCGCACTCCGGGTACTCTATCGCAAAGAAACAAGCATACAATAAGCACTCATCTAATGCACAGGTAAAACTAAAATAAGATATCTAACCAGAAAGTTCAACTTAAGAACTCCAGTTTGCAAAAAGAATCAAATCAAACGAAGCAATGAAACTCAAATGGCAAAAGAAACAAGCCTCGTTTACTAATCTGGACCTAAGTCAAATTTACAGTAGCAAAAACTTGTTTGAGTTGGTTAAACGGAAAGAGGGTTTCGTGACGAAACTCTAGGCGCTTGAATCGCCTGATTCCGATAAACGAGCGAAAAGTTATACTAAAACGAAAATCAAATCAGAGATCGCGATCAGAAATAATCGCGGAAAATCTGAGAAAAAGAAAAACGGACGAACAGGCTAACGAACAAACGTTCGCTGTCTGCGGCTAAACGACGAAAACCATCCGTTAAAACGAACGTACGGACAAACATCCGCTAAATAGACTAAACCGTAAAAAAACCGAACCGGATCTAATAAAAAAACCGATCTAGGGTTCCGAAAAAACCGAACGGTTTTATAAGAAAAACCGGCAGCTACCTCGGGATGCGGGTCATCATCGTCGGCGGCGGCTACTCCAGCGAGGGGTGATGTCTACTACACAACCTTCTTCTTGTAGACGTTGTTGGGCCTGCAAGTGCACAGGTTTGTAGGGCAGTAGCAAATTTCCCTCAAGTGGTTGACCTAACGTTTATCAATCCGTGGGAGGCGTAGGATGAAGATGGTCTATCCCAAACAACCTTGCAACCAAATAACAAAGAGTCTCTTGTGTCCCCAACACACCCAATACAATGGTAAATTGTATAGGTGCACTAGTTCGGCGAAGAGATGGTGATACAAGTGCAATATGGATGGTAGATATAGGTTTTTGTAATCTGAAAATATAAAAACAGCAAGGTAACTAATGATAAAAGTGAGCGTAAATGGTATTGCAATGATAGGAAACAAGGCCTAGGGTTCATACTGTCACTAGTGCAAGTTCTCTCAACAATAATAACATAGATAGATCATATAACAATCCCTCAACATGCAACAAAGAGTCACTCCAAAGCCACTAATAGCGGAGAACAAACGTAGAGATTATGGTAGGGTACGAAACCACCTCAAAGTTATTCTTTCGGATCAATCTATTCAAGAGTTCGTACTAGAATAACACCTTAAGACACAAATCAACCAAAACCCTAATGTCACCTAGATACTCCATTGTCACCTCAAGTATCTGTGGGCATGATTATACGATATGCATCACACAATCTCAGATTCATCTATTCAACCAACAAAAATTACTTCAAAGAGTGCCCCAAAGTTTCTACCCGAGAGTCAAGAAAACGTGTGCCAACCCCTATGCATAGGTTCATGGGTGGAACCCGCAAGTTGGTCACCAAAACATACATCAAGTGGCACGTGATATCCCATTGTCACCACAGATAAACACAACAAGACATACATCAAGTGTTCTCAAATCAAAGACTCAATCTGATAAGATAACTTAAAAGGGGAAACTCAATTCATCACAAGAGAGTAGAGGGGGAGAAACATCATAAGATCCAACTATAATAGCAAAGCTCACGATACATCAAGATCGTGCCATAGAGAGAACACGAGAGAAAGAGAGATCAAACACATAGCCATTGGTACATACCCTCGGCCCCGAGGGTGAACTACTCCCTCCTCGTCATGGAGAGCACCGGGATGATGAAGATGGCCACCGGTGATGGGTTCCCCCTCCGGCAGGGTGCCGGAACGGACTCCCGAGAGGTTTTTGGTGGCTACAGAGGCTTGCGGCGGCGGAACTCCCAATCTCTCTTGATATCCTATGTTTTTAGGGTACGTAGGCTTATATAGGCGAAAGAAGTCGGTCGGGAGGTGCTCGAGGGGCCCACGAGATAGGGGGCGCGCCCCCTCCTATCTCGTGGCTGCCTCGAGGATCTTCTGACGTGAACTCAAGGTCTCCAGGATTATATTCTTCCAAAAAATCACGATGCCGAAGGTTTCATTTCGTTTGGACTCCGTTTGATATTCCTTTTCTTCGAAATACTGAAACAGGTAATAAAACAGCAATATGGGCTGGGCCTCCGATTAATAGATTAGTCCAAAACGTAATATAAAAGTGTATAATAAAGCCCATAATCATTCAAAACAGATAATAAAATAGCATGAATGCTTCATAAATTATAGATACGTTGGAGACGTATCAAGGGGTCCGGCGGGACGGCGGCGGTCGGCGGTGGTGGGGTCCGGCGGCGAGGGGATGCGGGGTCCGGCGGCGCCGCGTCGGGCGGCAGCGTCGCGGCGGCGGCGGCGCGGATCGGCGGCGACGGCGGCGGCGGTTAGGGTTAGGGTTCGGGTGGCGGCGGCGGGTGGGCTGGGGTGGTGGGCTGCGGGGTGGGGGCGGCTTATAAAGGCCCGGGGAGGCAGAGTCCGGGTCGCCCACGGCCCGTAGGTCGGTTAGCTTTTTTAAAAAAATCATTAGGCACAGAAAAATAAATAAAAGAAATACTAAACAGACTCGAAAAATCCCGACATAAATTTTCCCCGACTTCTAAAATCAAGCCGGACAAGATGAACATTTATTTGGGGCCTAAATGCAAATTCGAAAAACGCGCATTTTTCCTAAATTCAAATAAAATAGCAATAAACTCCAAAATAAAATCTTATTTGATTTTATTATTAAACCTTCAATATTTCTTTATTTTGGGAAATTCATTTTATTCCCTCTCTCATATTTTCATAATGGAAATAATTGAAGATAAAATAAATAAAATCAAATGATCCTATTTTCAAAATTTGAGAAAACTCAAATATGAAAATAACAAAATCCCCAACTCTCTCTGTGGGTCCTTGAGTTGCGTAGAATTTCTAGGATCAAACCAAAATGCAATAAAATATTATATGCAATGATGATCTAATGTATAACATTCCAAATTGAAAATTTGGGATGTTACAAACCTACCCCCCTTAAGATGAATCTCGCCCTCGAGATTCGGGTTGGCTAGAAAATAGGTGAGGGTGGTCCTTCAGTAGATCTTTCTCTCGCTCCCAGGTGGCTTCATCTTTGGTATGGTGACTCCACTGAACCATGCAAAACTTGACAAATTTGCTGTGGGTGACTCGGCTGGCATATTTGAGAATCTTGACTGGCTTCTCCTCATAGGTCAAATCACTATCCAACTTAATCGCTTCCAGTGGCACTGTATCTCTTAGCGGTATATCAGCCATCTCTGTGTGGCACTTCTTCAACTGGGAAACGTGGAACACATCGTGAACTCCTGACAATCCTTCGGGCAATTCCAATTTGTAGGCAACCTCTCCCATACGCTCCAAACTTTATATGGTCCAACAAAACGTGGCTCTAACTTCCCCTTAACTCCAAAGTGCTTAACTCCTCGAAGTGGAGATACACGTAGATAAACTCTGTCTCCGACTTCGTAAACAGTCTCCTTGCGTTTAGAATCTGCGTAGCTCTTCTGCCTGGACTGGGCTACATTGAGCCTATCACGAATCAACTTCACCCTCTGTTCAGACTCTTTAATCAAATCTGGTCCAAACAACCGGCGGTCTCCAACTTCATCCCACAACAACGGTGTCCTGCACCTCCTCCCGTAGAGAGCTTTGAAAGGGGCCATCTTCAAACTGGATTGATAACTATTGTTGTAAGAGAACTCCGCATATGTCAAATTGTCATCTTAACTAGATCCATAATCTAGCGCACAAGCTCTCAGCATGTCCTCCAGAATCTGATTGACTCTCTCGGTCTGTCCATCTGTCTGCGGATGAAAGGCTGTACTGAACTCTAGCCTGGTACCCAAGGTTTCGTGCAACTGATTCCAGGACTTTGAGGTAAACTGGGTTCCTCTATCTGATACAATGCTCCATGGAACTCCATGTAGACATACGATCCTGGTCATGTATATCTTTGCCAACTTAGCACTGGTGTAAGTGGTCTTCACTGGAATGAAATGGGCTACTGTCGTCAAACGATCGACTACAACCCATATGAGTCATAGCCTGAACGAGTCCTAGGAAATCCCGTGATAAAATCCATGCCTAGCTTATCCCACTTCCATTCGGGTATCGGCAATGGCTGTAGCAATCCTGCTGGCTTCTGATGCTCTGCCTTCACTCTCTGACATACATCACATACTGCTACATACTCCGCAATATCCTTTTTCATTCCGGTCCACCAGAAAGTGTCCTTCAAATCCAGATACATCTTGGTATTTCCTGGGTGAATCAAATACGGCGAATCATGGGCCTCTTGCAGAATCAACTTCCTAATCTCCGAGTCATTAGGCACATAAATGCGGTCCTCAAACCGTAGGGTATCGTGCTCATCCTCACGAAATCCCTTAGATTTTCCTTTGCTCATTTTCTCCTTTTTTCGGCAATCTCCTTGACAGTCTTCTGGGCTTCTCTGATCTTACCCATCAAAGTAGACTGAATCTCCAATGCTGCTACACAGCCTCTCGGAACTATCTCCAAACATAGCTCACGAAGATCCTCGGCTAACTCCTTTGGTAACTCTCCGGTCATGAGTGTGCTGACATGGATCTTGCGGCTCAACGCATCGGCTACTACGTTAGCCTTTCCGGGGTGATAATGCAATCTCGTATCATAATCCTTGATGAGCTCCAACCACTCCTTTGCCCGGGATTCAACTCCTTTTGCGTGAAGATGTACTTCGAACTCTTGTGATCCGTGTACACATCACAATGGTTTCCGATGAGAAAATGTCTCCATGTCTTCAATGCATGCACTACGGCTGCTAACTCCAAATCATGTGTAGCATAATTCAATTCATGAGGTTTAAGCTGTCATGAGGCATATGAAACAACCCTTCCCTCCTGCATAAGCACTGCTCCAAGTCCTCGACAAGAAGCGTCGCAATATACTTCATAATCCTTGCGCTGATCTGGCAGAATCAACACGGGTGATGTAACCAAAGGTTTCTTCAACTCCTGGAAACTGTCCTCACATTCCTCAGTCCATTTAAACTTGGTGTCCTTCTTGAACAACTCCGTCATGGGCTTTGCAATCTTCGAGAAATTCTCAATGAACCTCCGGTAGTATCCTGTGAGTCCAAGAAAACTCCGGATCTCTCCAACTATTGTTGGGGCTTCCCAGTTTGTCACAGTGACAACTTTGGTGGGGTCTACTGCTATTCCTTCTCCGGATATCACATGTCCGAGGAATCCAACTTCCTTCAACCAGAACTCACATTTGCTGAACTTGGCGTATAACTGATGTTCTCTGAGCTTCTCCTGTACCAAACGCAAATGCTCCTTATGCTCTTCTTCATTCTTCGAGTAGACCAAAATATCATCAATGAACACCATGACGAACTTATCCAGAAACTCCATATACACCGTGTTCATCATGTTCATGAAATAGGCAGGTGCGTTAGCCAGACCAAATGACATAACGGTATACTCGTACAGCCCATACCTGGTGGTAAAAGCCGTCTTGGGTATATCCTTCTCTCGAATCTTCAACTGATGGTATCACGATCACAAATCAATCTTGGAAAATACCTTAGCTCCTTGCAATCGGTCAAACACGTCATTGATCATCGGCAGTGGGTACTTGTTCTTGATTGTCACTTCATTCAATCCTCAATAATCAACAACCATCCTTAACGATCCATCCTTCTTCTCCACTAGAAGCATTGACGATCCCCAAGGTGAAGAACTTGGGAGAATATAGCCTTTATCCAGTAACTCCTTAATCTGCTTCTTAATTTCCTCCAAATTTTTTGCGGGCATCCTGTACGGTCTCTTTGATATCGGCCCTGTTCCTGGCAAAAGCTCAATCAAAAACTCAATGTCTCAATCTGGTGGCATGCCTGGCAACTCCTTTGGAAATACGTCAGGAAAATCCTTCACCACTGGTACTTCCTCCTGTACAACTCCTGATAAGGAATTTACTTGAGTCCTCTTTGGCACATGCCGAGATACATACTTGATCCTTCTTCCTTCTGGCGTGGTAAGCAAAATCGACTTACTGGCGCATTCAATGTTCCGTCCATACTTCGATAACCAATCCATGCCTAATATCACATCCAGTCCTTGCGATTCCAATACTATTAGGTCTGAGGGAAACACGTAGTTACCAATCCTTAATGGTAACCGATCACACCATAGACTAGCCATATACTTTGCTCCTGGCGAGGTTACTAACATGGGTGACCTAAGGGCTTGGGTTGGCAGTTTATACTTATCCACAAATCCCCTTGATATGTATGAATGCGATGCACCAGTATCAAAAAGAACGATTGCAATAAATGAATTAACCAAAAACTTACCTATTACTACATCTGGCTGGGCTTCAACCTCCTCCACGCTAACATGGTTCACCTATCCTTTGTTGAAAGGATTGGGCTTCTTCCCAGAACTTCCATTGCCGTTTCCATTCTTCGCTTCAGGACATTCAGTGGCATAATGTCCGGTCTTCTGGCATTTGTAACAGGTGATGTGGCTCAGATCCCTCTTGGCTGGTGTTGATGGGTTGGTGCGGTTTTGTCCATTTCTTCCTCCATTCCCATTACCATTCTTGGGGACACTATGTGCGAACTACCTCCTCCATGGGTATGCTGAAAATGTCCTCGCGAGTTCGGGGTAAAACGAGGCTTCTGCTGAGCTCTAGAATTGTACTTCCCTTGTCCATACTTCCTCTTGCGGCTATCAATCTGTTGCTGCTTCCCTTCAATCATAAGAGCTCTATCTACCAACTCATGGTAATTGTTGAAGGTTGCTACCATTAACTGCATGCTCAGCTCATCATTCAGTCCTTCCAGAAACTTCTCCTGCTTAGTTGCGTCTGTAGCAACGTCATCTGGGGCATAACGTGCTAACTTACTAAAGTCATCCACATACTGGCCAACAGTACGTCCTCCTTGGCGCAAGTTGCGAAACTCATGCTTCTTCATGGCCATAGCTCCTGCTGAAACATGAGCAGTACAGAAAGCCTGCAGAAACTGATCCCATGTGACAGTGTCGATGGGATAAGTGGCTGTGAAATTCTCCCACCATGATGCTGCGGGTCCATCAAGCTGATGTGCGGCAAAATGCACCTTCTCCGCTGTGCATCCTGCAGTGGTCAACTCCCTTCCAATCTTTTGGAGCCAATCATCTGGAACTATCGACTCGGTGCTACTGGAGAACACCGGCGGATTTAGCCTCAAGAAACGGGCTAAGTGATCAACATGTGGTGGTGGTGGTGGGTTGTTGTTGTTGTTGTTCCCCTGATTTTGGTTCTAGACTAGTATTTGCATCAATGCATTCTGCTGCAGGATCAATTGGGTGAGCTCCGATGGGAAAGCAAATCCATTGTCATGTCTCGGAGGCATCTGAGGGTTTTAGAAAAGATGAGAATATAGAATAGAATGAGGTCTAGATAGAAAACACTACCCATATGCACATGAGACAAATACAATCAATATCACTACAATCAATTCAAACAAGGGCATACAACAGTCTAACTATCGTTACAAAAGTGCCCGGACTATACTATATACATGGGGGAATTCTACTACTGTTATGGTGGTCGACTAGAAAAACTGATCGGTCGAAGGCTCCATGATATCTGCTCTAGCTTCATCAACAAAGTCATCATCACTATCGTCTGGGTCCGAGTCGGTGTCGTCGATGATGATGTAGTTCTCCGGGCAAGTGCAATCATCGTCTTCTCCTCCAGTCACAGGGAATCCCATGAATACCTTTAGCTTCTTCTTCAGATCATCATTCTTCTCCACGAGTGTCATCATTTCCTCCTCATATCCATCGCGTGTAGACTTGAGTTCTTCCTCCAGCTCTGTGATCTTGGTCATAGCATTCTTCAGATCTATCATGCCTGCGCACATCTGATTCTCCTGGCGACATATGTGCTGGTTTAACTCCTGGATGAAAGCTGCAATTGATCTATCCTTCCGGGTGCTAATCATCTCCCATTGCTCATCTCGGCACCCACAAATCTGGTAGATAGTATCCTTGAGATCCTTGTGGTAAACTTCTCCAATGCGTCCCATGGTGATGTGAGCTGCCATGCTCTTTCCTAGACTCCAGGTTGGTGCATCGAAGGAAAACTCTATGGGCTCAGTGACGGGCATGAACATCCTTCCGGGAACTTGAACTAGAATCATCCAACGCTCTTCTTCAGTCAAAGTGGCGATGTAGGTCCCGGTGAAGCTTGGTACTCTGATGTTCAGGTATCTAGTGACTTCCTTCAAGTGGCGTCCAAAGGGTGTATCTTCATCCGGTTGAGTGAACTTGTTCCTTGCATCCGCCATCCTAAAAGAGTAGAAAAGACGAGGAGTCAGAAATGAGAAGAGAGTGGTGATCTAGGGCTTTAGCTTAGTGGTCGTGTCCTACAATCAGCGTGTGCTCTGATACCATCTTGTAGCGACCAGACCTCAAACAGTCTGATCTCTGTGCATAATATCAGTGTCATCCCTGGATCGATAATGCTGACACGCACAGTACTTGAAGGATTTATAACAGAGTAGCAATCACACACTTATTACATGGAATGTCTCAAAAGAGAACTTACTACAATAAATATGGCTTAAGGCCATCTAATGATGATAACAGCGGAAAGCTTGGAAGATAAGCGAGTCCATCAACTCCAACGGCATCACTGAGTATAAGATCACGACCTAAGGCACCTTACTCGTCGTCTGAAAAGTCTGCAACATGAACGTTGCAGCCCGAAAACGGGTCAGCACATGGAGTATGCTCGCAATGTAACACATAGAGAGCAATGAACAGAATAATGCTATACTACATGCATATATGGCTGGTGGAAAGCTCTATGGTTACAGTTTTGCATAAAGCCAATTTTTCCCTACTGCAAAGGAATAAATTTTATTTAACTATCATGGTGGTTGTTAAATATTGAGAAGGGTACTCCAACTCAATCCCAATTAAGCATCATCATTAACCCAACAAAATTAAATTAAAGTAACATGATGAGATTCACATGATAATCCAAGTACTAGATACTCAAAACGTCCATAACCGGGGACATGGCTAACCATGATTAGTTTATACACTCTGCAGAGGTTTGTGCACTTTCCCCGCAAGACTCATCTCCTCCGCTTGATTTCTCGCACAACATGGTGTTCGAGAAACGGATGACCGAGACACAGTCTTTCAGAAGCATTAACTCTCTACTCCGGGTAGACAGTACCAACCTACATCCCCTACATCTGCTAGTCTATCTCTTCAAGAGCTCACGCAACTTAATCAACTATGCTAGAGCCCATAGTAGCTTGCGGCTGCACACAGAAGTTTCTAGCATGAATAATCTCATGATCCCTTTCAGCCTGGGTGGCGGTCCGTAGGAGAATCACACGGTACCCCGGGATTTCCAAAAATACAGGCAACACTAGGTTCCCCAGGTGCCTCAATCCACCCAGATGTGAATTTAAGTTGCCACCCTAAGTAAACCATAAGTTAACAATCTCACATCTGTCATGGATATACTCACCCAATCCACGTCTACTAGCATAGCATGGCAATATATGCAAACGTAGAAGTAACTCCCAAAGGTTTGATAATAAACAGGTAATACGTTCTACCTCATCTACTTCCCAAAACCCACATATTAATCAGATCCTAATCATGCAATTGTTTGAGGATTGATCTAATGCAATAAAACTGGATAGTAAGGAGGTATGATCAAAGTGTTACTTGCCTTGCTGATGATCCGTGAAACCTAGAGATTCGAAGTAGCAATCGGCGCACTCCGGGTACTCTATCGCAAACAAACAAGCATACAATAAGCACTCATCTAATGCACAGGTAAAACTCAAATAAGAGATCTAACCAGAAAGTTCAACTTAAGAACTCCGGCTTGCAAAAAGAATCAAATCAAACGAAGCAACGAAACTCAAACGGCGAAAGAAACAAGCTTTATTTACTAATCTGGACCTAATTCAAATTTTACAATGGCAAAAACTTGTTTGAGTTGGTTAAACTGAAAGAGGGTTTCGAGACAAAACTCTAGGCACTTGAATCGCCTGATTCCGATAAACAAGCGAAAAGTTATACTAAAACGAAAATTGAATCAGAGATTGCGATCAAATAATCGTGGAAAAATCCGAGAAAAAGAAAAACGGACGAACAGGCTAACGAACGAACGTTCACTGTCTGCGGCTAAATGACGAAAACCATTCGTTAAAACGAATGTACGGGCGAACGTCCGCTAAATAGACTAAACCGCAAAAAACCGAACCGGATCTAATAAAAAAATGATCTAGGGTTTCAAAAAAACCCGAATGGTTTTATAAGAAAAACAGGCGGCTACCTCGGGATGCGGGTCATCGGCGGCAGCGGCGTCTACTCCGGCGAGGGATCCGGCGGGACGGCGGTGGTCGGTGGCGGCGCGGTCCGGCGGCGAGGGGCGGCGGGGTCCTACGGCGGCAGGCGGCGTCGGGCGGCGGCGTTGCGGCGGCGGCAGTAGCGGCGGCGGAGAGAGTCCTGGATTAGGGGGTATCCGGATAGCCGGACTATACACTTTGTCCGGACTATGGGAGCGTGAAGATACAAGACTCAAGACTCTGTCCCGTGTCCGGATGGGACTCTCCTTTGCGTGGAGGACAATCTTAGCGATCCGGATATTATATTTCCTTCCTTGTAACCGACTCCGTGTAAACCCTAGCCCTCTCCGGTGTCTATATAAACCGGAGAGGTTGGTCCTTAGAAGGCCGATCACGATCACAATCATAATCATCATAGGCTAGCTTCTAGGGTTTAGCCTCTACGATCACGTGGTAGATCTACTCTTGTACTACTCATATCATCAATATCAATTAAGCAGGAAGTAGGGTTTTACCTCCATCGAGAGGGCCCGAACCTGGGTAAACATTATGTCCCTTGCTTCCTGTTACCATCAGCCTAAGATGCACACATCGGGACCCCCTACCCGAGATCCGCCGGTTTTGACACCAGCATTGGTGCTTTCATTGAGAGTTCCTCTGTGTCGTCGCCGCAAGGCCTGATGGCTCCTTCAATCATCAACAACAACGCGGTCCAGGGTGAGACTTTTCTCCCCGGACAGATCTTCGTGTTCGGCGGCTTCGCACTGCGGGCCAATTCGCTTGGCCATCTGGAGCAGATCGACAGCTACGCCCATGGCCACCAGGTCAAATTCGGAAACCTGAACTACACGGCCGATATCCGCGGAGACTTGATCTTCGACGGAATCGGGCATGTGCCAGGAACAGCGGACAGTCACGACGAGCACGGCTTAGACCTGCTGTTGGACAATGCTTGGGATATCACCCCTGTGGTAGCCCCGGACCTAAATCCGGAGCAGACTGTGTTGCCCAAGGACGGGTGGATGGACCCCGTCCCGCAGGCCGCACAATCATCGGTGGTAGAGCCAAACACAGGCCTTACCTCTAAGGAAGCTTGTGACACCGGAACCCCGGACCCGTATCTGGCTGTAGGTTCCAGTCCACGCGCTCCCGAGCCTGCCGAACCTGGTTGGGCTCCAGTAATGAAGTTTACCGCTGCGGATATCTTCCAGCACTTGCCCTTTGGCGACATGCTGAACTCGTTAAAATCTCTCTCTTTGACAGAAGACTGTTGGCCAAACTATGTCCGGCTCGAGGGGGAAGCAGGCGACGAAGGAATTCGTTGCCCACCCACCACCCATTTCATTGCCACGGTCGATGATTTAACCGACGTGCTTGATTTCGACTCCGAAGACATCGACGGTATGGACGACGATGCAGGAGAGGAACAAGAACCACCGCTCACGGGGCGGTGGACAGCCACCCCGTCATACAATATATACTTGGTGGATACGCCCAAGGAGGACGACGGCAACAATCCGGAGGATAAAACCCCCGGGCAAAAACCAAAACGACGGCGCAGACGCCGCTCCAAGTCCATCAACAGTAAAAATAGCGACAAGAGCGCCAGAAAGATCGACACCCCAGTCAACTCCAAAGGCAACAACGACCATACGGACCCAATGATGGAGCAGGATGAGCTAGGTCACGCCGAACACAGTTCGGAGCAGACGCCCGATCACAATGATCCCAAGGGACGAGTTCATCAAACCGCCCCAGGACAAGAACATAGTCCGAATGACGATGCATTCATCGTCCCAGAAACACGCGTGGAACGAGATAACCTCCATAGAAGGCTTATGGCCACCGTGAGAAGTCTAAAGAAGCAGAAGCAACGGCTAATGGTCGCACAGGAAACGCTCAATCGCAGATGGAATAAAGTGCTAGACACTGAAGAAAGATACGGCGACTATCGCCATACAAAGAGCTATCCAAAACGCAAGCTGCTACCAGAATTCGACGACGAGGCCGTTCCAGCAAAGAACAACACGACCAGGAGGCCGGATGAACCACTTCATAAACGCAATAGAGCTGGTACCGACACCGCGAACGATCTATGTGAGCACCTGGATAAGAAAGCCGGCACGGCTAGGTCCATCTATGGATCTAAAGGACACACCCCGACGCGGGACTATGGTCACCAAAAAGATCATACCAATCAAATACCAGTTCGGAATAAACACCGGACACAACAACAGCCGACGGCATGCCACAACATGCCCAGATACATAGGGGCTGCTCACCCCCTGTGCTTCACCGAAAAAGTACTGGACCATGAATTTCCACAGGGTTTTAAACCTGTGAACATAGAGGCATACGACGGAACGACAGACCCAGGGGTCCGGATCGAGGATTTTATCCTGCATATACACATGGCTCGTGGGGATGCCATCAAATACCTTCCCCACAAGCTGAAGGGACCAGCTCGACACTAGTTGAAAATCCTCCCCAAAAATTCAATTGGAAGTTGGGAGGAACTCGAGGACGCTTTCAGGGCCAATTTTCAAGGGACTTATGTCCAGCCTCCGGATGTGGACGATTTAAGTCACATAATCCAACAGCCCGGAGAGTTTGCCCGCAAGCTTTGGAACATATTCCTCACTAAGAAGAATCAAATTGTCGATTGTCCGGACGCCGAAGCCTTATCAGCATTCAAACACAGCATCCGCGACGAGTGGCTCGCTAGACACCTCGGCCAAGAAAAGCCAAGGACAATGGCAGCCTTAACAAGCCTTATGACCCGCTTTTGCGCGGGTGAAGATAGCTGGTTGGCCCGTAAAGGCACCAGCGACCCAAGCACATCCGAAATAAGGGATGGCAACGGGAAGCCATGGTGTAATAAAAACAAACATCAAAATAAGGAGGAGAGCCCAGACAACATAATGGTCAATGCCGGATTCAGGGGCTCTCGGCCCGATCAGCAAAAGAAGCCATTTAAAGGCAGCAAAGAGGGACCGTCTGGTCTGGACAGAGTCCTGGACAGGCTGTGCCAAATTCATGGCACCCTCGACAAACCTGCAACCACACTCACAGAGAATGCTGGGTCTTCAAGCAGGCCGGCAAATTAAATGCCAAACACAAGGGAAGGGAAACACCAAGTGAAGACGAGGATGAGCCTCGCCAGCCAAACACTGGGGGACAGAAGAAATTCCCACCAGAGGTCAAAACAGTAAACATGATCCACGCGACTCACACATCCACGAGAAGGCACGAATGCGTGCTCAGAGATGCATACGCTATAGAGCCCATCGTACCCACACCTAACTACTGGTCGGCTTGTCCGATCACCTTCGACCACACGGACTGCCTGACTAGTATTCGGCGCGGAGGATCAGAGGCCTTGGTGCTCGACCCAATAATCAACGGATACCATCTTACTCATGTCCTCATGGACGGCGGTAGTAGTCTCAATTTAATATACCAGGACACTATCCGCGGGATGGGGATAGACCCATCCAGAATTAGCCAAAGCAACACCACCTTTGAAGGGGTGATACCAGGCGTTGAAGCCTACGGCAGGGGCTCCGTCATACTAGAGGTAACATTCGGCTCCCCAGGCAACTCCAGAAGCGAAGAACTAATCTTCACCATCGCACCCTTCCAAAGTGGCTATCACGCATTGCTTCGAAGAACGGCCTTCGCCTGCTTCAACGCAGTACCACACTATGTCTACCTTAAACTCAAGATGCCTGGTCCACGTGGCGTCATCACCGTCAACGGAAACATAGAGCGCTCTTCACGCGCGGAGGAATACGCGACGGCTCTAGCGGCCGGACTCTAAGCGGCCTTCGACACCAGAAAGCATGAATGGTCGTTAAGACCACGGACACGGTTAGACAAGTCGATGGTCCGGACGAAACTGATCCAGGGTGCCATGTACGTAATCCCATAGAGGACACCCGTGGCTATAGATATTTAATACAGCCCCACCCTTGTCTCAACCTTATTGGCAGGCCAATGTTTTACACTTCTACTATCCATTGCATGCTTACGTTGTACTCTTCTACACGAGTTTTCTTTTTACAGACAACATTCGTGCGATTCCAGGACACGGCACAACGGAGACAAAGGCGCAGACGTGCAGCAGGGCCCCGCTCAAAGGTTTCTCTTACATGTGTAAACCTTTTCTATTGCCTCTTGTTGTTTACACATCCCATGGGTACTATACCCACAGAGGATACTGCCATTATTGGCATTTCTCCACGACAGACTAATGCACGTACCTGGAAATACAGGGTTTATAATGAAAGGGCATTCTTCAGCCTATTTTCTGTCATAAAGTCCGAATACCTTCGGGAGTGTTCGGCGTCACGATTTTGGCCTTATATGCATCAGCTCTGAATCATATCTTTGGTCAAATGTTGGGTTTGCCTGGCTCCTGGGTTTGCTGCCTTACATTCTATTCTTATAGGCTAAGGCGGCCAAAGGAGAACTACTGCGGTTGTGCCCTGGTTATTCCGGATGAGCACCTCAGTAGAGAAAGCCGAAAACTGACTGTCATGATACAGCGAGAGACTATTCAACCACTCAAAGACTTACCGGAATCTTTAAGATTCCTCTGCATTAACGAAGGACCGTTTCCCGGTCATGTACACACGCACCCGTATTCAGATGCACGCAAAAGTACTAGGGGCTACATACTAGCCCCACCATCAAACTCCTATGGCTAAGTGAAAGTGTTACAGCTATATAGTCCGGTTGCCTAGTTCGACGTGCGATCACCTCCTTAATGGACCAAGACGTTGGATCAAGTGTGATTATGCATATTTTTTGCGAACACCCCCGCATTGTATGTGTGGGGGCTGAAGCCAACGGCTGCTAACTTTCAGAATTACACATATACATAAAAACGGCCGCACAGGAGGCACAAATAATACTTTCGGGCACAAAGTATAAATATAGCCTCATAATCAAAATAACATTGTTTTTACAATGACACGATTTTTCACTCGAACATGACATTCTTCGATCACTGAGCCTCTATTAAGCGAGCACCTTCTGTTACCTGCTCCAAGTAGTGCTCGGTCGGATCCTGGCCTCCCGCCGGATTCTGGGTCTCAACGAGGGTGGCCTCCATATCTGTCCAATATGCTTTAACGCGGGCAAGTGCCATCCGTGCACCCTCTATACACGCCGACCTCCTCATGGCATCGATTTGAGATATGGCGCCAAGGAATTGTTGCACCAAACCAAAATAACTGTCCGGCTTAGGCCCCTTCGGCCAAAGATGGTCTATTACAGACCGCATGGCAAGCCCGGACAACCTATGAAGCTCCGCCAAAGCAGCCATCTTCTCACTCAATGGAAATGGACGCGCAGGAGCATTGAATCGGGAACAGAACAGCTTCTCCACTTCTTTATCACCTTGATCCTCGAAAAACTTGGCGGCATCAGCTGTACTCTTCGCCAAGTCCACATAAGCATCGGCAGGACTCCAGCATCGATCCAGGAGAGCATACTTCGGATCCAAAAACTTCATCCGCAACAAGTAGGGGCTCCCGGCCGCGATTTTTCCGGCCTGTCGAAGCTCCTCCCGCACATCCTTGATTTTGGTCCGCATCTCCTTGGCCGCATTAAGTGCCTTGTTCAGGTCAACCGAGTTAACATGATTCTCCTTTTCAAGGAGCTCATACCGGTCGGCGGCATTTTTCAACTCCACAGCCATTTCGGCTATTTTGTCTTCGCTTCGGCGATGAGCAACCTGTTCGGCTCTCAACTCTTCGGTCGCCTTTAGGGCAGCCGCATTGCTAGCCCGAGCTTGTTCCTTGGCCTGGGCAAGTTCCGCCCTCAGGGCTTCCACGGCAGCAGCACCGTCTACAGTCCAAGCATGTCGCATTAATATTATGCCCCTCTCACATTTTCCTATACAATATAACAAGGAAAGCAGAGCACATACCTTGTGACTCGTTCATCCGCTCGTTCACCAGCGTGATATCGGCATCAATAGATCCAATCTGCCTCCTTAGTTCGGCAACTTCAATGGACTGATCGGCTCCCGGATCCTTAGATACCTGCGCACATGTACAGCACAATCATTACTTACACAATATGATGCTCCGTTTTCTGCCTAGGGTGGGCAACCAGAGTCTCAGGGGCTACTATCCATATGGAGCACACCTAGCGCGTGCCTCACAGCCAAAAAATTGTGTGTCGGGGGTTGGGTGCGACATATGCCAAGGGATGGCTTATCATGGTGGGGGCGAGTAGAACGTCGCCGGTGCCTGGAAACGGGATGAGGCAAAGACATGCACGCCGGCGGATCTTACCCAACTTCAGGGCTCTCCGAGGAGATAACACCCCTACTGCTGCTCTGCGGGGTCTCCGCATGATCACTAAGGCAAAGTGAGTACAAGGTTGCTCCTTGAGCTGTTTCTGGAGGTAGGAGAAAGCAAAGCTATCTCCCTCCTTCTTATATGATCTGGTCTAATGCTAATGGATTCGAACCCTTTGCATGGGTGCCCTGGGGGGTTTATATAGGCCTACTCCCCAGGGGTACAACGGTAAATCCGGCTGGGCGCGGGTCCCTGCCGTCAGTCTCTTAGGCCACCGTCTCCTCTGCCGACTGCTGGGCCCCGCCGACTTGCCTCGTACGGGGCCGACAGCCCTTGTCCGCCGCGGGCGGGTCTTGCCGGCTGCGGATTACTATAGCTGTGCTTCTAATGACGCTGGCTTGGTCGTGGGGTCATGGCAACAGTGCCGCCGCCTGGCGGGCGATCACTGTTGCCATTCCCCGTCGTGTCTGGTTAATGGCGCGTGGGGCCCGTGGGAGGGGCCAGCCGACTCCTGGGGGCCGACTCCCAACGGGTCCGTATTGTGGCAGTCTTGCCATCTTCTGTACTCCCGCCGACTGTCGGAGTAATGGGCCACGCGTAGGCTAACCCAAGTCCCAGAACCTTTCAAAGACATCGGGGCGGACTGCGCCCCTCAGGTACTTGCGGCGACTCCAAGAAGGGCCGAGTCCCAGAGGCGGCCCTCATCCAAGCCGAGTCCCAGAGGCGACTCCAAGAAGGGCCGAGTCCCAGAGGCGACTCTCATCCAAGTCGAGTCCCAGAAGTGGCTCCGAAGAAACCAACTATGGGGAGTCGGCCCGCGACTCCCAACCACCTAGTAATTAAAGGCAAGCATGGCCACAGTGCGCCGTACTCGTGGAGATCTCCGCCCGGCGTGGCACTGTTGCCATGCCAGCCCTGACATCAGCCCTTGGGGCGGGGCCCTGTACCCACGACCTCCTGTCTGTACGGCCCGGAGACGGCGGGGCCTACCGGTCAGCGAGAGTATCGAAGACGGCAGGAGCGCCGAGAGTCGGACCCGTTGGGAGTCGGCCCCCTGAAGCCGGCCGACAGCTCCCACGGGCCCCACACGCCATTAATCAGACGCGACGGGGGAATGGCCACAGTAATCGCCCGCAGGCGGCGGCATTGTTGCCATGACCCACTGACCAAGCCCGCGTCATTAGAAGCACGACTACAGTGACCTGCAGCCGGCAGGACCCGCCTGCGGCGGCCATGGGCTGACGCCCTCGTACCATGCCAGTCGGCGGGGCCCACCAGCCGGCGGGCCCCAGGAGTCGGCGGAGAAGATGGCACCTGAGAGACAGACGGCTGGGACCCGCGCCCAGCCGGTTTTACCATTGTAACCCTGGGGGGTAGGTCTATATAAACCCCCCAGGGCACCCATGCAAAGGGTTCGCATCTAGTAGCATTAGACAGAACACAAAGGGGGGAGAGCTAGCCTTGCCTTCTCCTTCCTCCAGAAACAGCTCTAGGTGCACCCTTGTATTTACTTTGCCTTAGTGATCATGCGGAGATCCCGCAGAGCAGTAGGGGTGTTATCTCCTCGGAGAGCCCTGAAGCTGGGTAAGATCCGTCGGCGTGCATGTCTTTGCCTCATCCCGTTTCCAGGCACCGGCGATGTTCTACTCGCCCCCACCATGATAAGCCATCCTTTGGCATATGTCGCACCCAACCCCCGACATTTGGCGCCCACCGTGGGGCCTAGTGCACTGTCGTCCGGAGATCTATTCTGGACGGGAACCCTCTTCCTCCCTGGCGAGCGCAGCCAGCCAGGCTCGCCAGATGGAGTCTGCATCAACGCGCTACGCGGCGCTGAGGCCGCCTGTGCAGCGAGCAGCCTCGCCGAACTTGTAGACGAGGTTCGACTTTCCGACGAGCCTGCATCCGACACAGGCACGGGTGGCCCCGAGAGTCTCCTCACGGGCCTCATCGACCAACTCCACATCGCCGGCGAGCCTGCCGTGGACTTGGAGTCCGTAGGCTCCACCGACCCGATGCTGGTCGACTCCGACGCCGTGTCGCTTGACACTTTCCCCACCAACGTGGTGGTCTACGACGAGCCGCTTCCTCACAAAGAGAGCGGCGGAAGCGCCATCACGGAGGTGCTCGCCATCAGTCACGATGAGCGCTCCGGCGAAGAAACTCAGGACCCGCTCGCCGCGGCCCTGCAAGACCTAACTGCGCCCATTCCAGAGGACGCGGACGCCGAGACGCTGGAGACACGCCGCCTTCAAATCATCGAAGGCGCCAAGAGGCTGGCGAGCATGAGGCATTTGTCAGAAGCCTACCAGCGTGAAATGGATCACGCCGTGGGCGGCTCGCCGGCTCCTACTGGGCCGAGCCGCCTAGGCGCGGTCCGGCAACGCGGCGCGACCATCGCCGACTTGTTCGGGGCTAAACGCCCCGTATACGCCACCCCTGCAGAGAACATCCGCGCTGCCCAAGCAGCGACTGATGAGCTGAAGAACTTCGAGGGTGAAGAGCGCCGCATGATGACGGAGCGAGTCTAGCAACTCCTTGACGCGGTTGCTGCGCAGAATGTGGCCGGCGGCCGCGCGGATGCGCAGCAGCAACCGAATGACGACTTGCCTCCCCGCCGAGACCAAGGCGCGACATCTCGGACGCCGACTGGCGGAGTCCGCTGAAGGAAAGAAAAAGAGCCGGCTGTTAGTCATAGTCGGACTCGCATCACCATTGAGCGCGACCAAGACGGCCGGCCGAGAGCAGTGGAGTGGCGGGACGACTACCTGCCTCCTCCACCCAGAAGAGAACGGCGAGTTTCCCCGCCGCCTGTTGAGCATCCGACTCTCGGTGGCCGCCTTGGCCGCCGAGAGGGAGTCGGAGAGAATGACGCCCGCCATCGGATCGACCGACTCCACCGATCCCTGGCGCTGGAAGAAGAAGATGAGCTGGGTCCGCCTTGCTTTGGACCCCGCATCCGAGACGAGCCCTTCCCCAAAGGGTTCACGCTCCCCTGAGACACACCCAAGTACACCGGCTCCGTGAAGCCAGAAGACTGGCTGATTGATTACTTCACGGCCGTCAGTATAGATAACGGCAACAAGCGGGTTGCCGTGAAGTACGTTCCACTCATGCTCCAGGGCACGGCCCGGACATGGTTGAACAGTCTGAAGCCCCGCAGCATCAATAGCTGGGTCGACTTCACCGAAGCCTTCATCCGCAACTTCACAAGCACGTACAAGCGACCTCCCAAGCCGCGCCAGCTTTCCTTATGCGTGCAAGGCCCTGATGAGTCAACACGCGACTACCTCACGCGCTGGGGCGAGCTTCGAAACTCCTGCGAGGGCGTGCACGAGGTGCAGGCTATCGAGTATTTCACTGCCGGGTGCCGAGAAGGCACCCTCCTCAAGCACAGGCTCCTCTGCGACGAGCCAGAAACCCTCGACAAACTGCTGATCATAGCAGACAAGTACGCCACAGCCGACTCCTCCATGAAGACAGAGATTGAAGTCAATGAGGCTGGCAAAGTGGCCCCTCGGGCTCCCAGAACTCCAGCTGGAGACACCAGTCGGCGACAACAACAGAGCGACAACAAACGCAAGGCCCAACAGCCGACTTCCAACAGTCGGCAGGTTGCGACGGTCGAAGATCAACAGCCGGAGGGGCAGCCTCCGGCCAAACGGCAGAAAGGCGGCAAATCCAATTGGTTGCTGGCCTTTTCCTATGAGCAGACTCTGGATGGTCCTTGCAAGTTACACAGTGGTGCGAAGCCGTCAAACCACACAACCCAAAAGTGCCACTGGCTCACCATAATCACCAAGGGAGACGGCCTCCTTCCCCCTCCGCCTGCTGGGCCGCCGCTTCCACCGCCGCCCCAGCAGCCGGCCGCACAGCCAGTCGGCGCAGTACAAGACGAGTACCCAGAAGAGCATGGAGCCTATGTGGTGTTCACCAGTGTGGATGATGATCGACGTAGCAGACGGCTGCAGCAGCAAGAAGTAAATGCAGTGGCAACAGACACTCCAGAGTTTATGCATTGGTCCGAGAAGCCTATCAGTTGGAGCAGAGCGGATCACCCAGAGGTGATGCCGAATCCAGGCTCCTATGCCCTGGTCCTAGGTGCCACCTTGGCCACTGATAGGCGGGCCGCCCGCTTTTCGAGAGTGCTGATAGACGGAGGCAGTAGCATCAACATCATGTACAAAGATACTATGGAGAAGCTAGGAATCAAGCAAAGATAGCTGCAGAGCAGTCGGACTGTGTTCCATGGTATTGTACCCGGCCTTTCCTGCTCATCAACCGACAAGATCCTGATAGACGTCCTCTTCGGAGACAAAGATCATTTCCGCCGAGAGCCAATCTGGTTTGAAGTAGTGGACCTGGAAAGCCCATACCACGCGCTGCTTGGCCGACCTGCATTGGCCAAGTTCATGGCAGTTCCTCATTACGCCTACCTCAAGATGAAGATGCCGAGTTCCAAGGGAATTCTAACCGTAGTCGGCGACTACAGGAAGTCGTCCGCCTACGCGCCCGAGAGCAGCCGGCTGGCCGAGTCCCTGGTGATCGCAGCTGAGAAGCGGCTCCTTGATCGGGCCATGGCAATGGCCAGAAAGCAGCCAGAGATGTCGCCTGACCCCAAGGAGTCGGAAGCTAAAGGTTTGTTCAAGCCTGCCAAAGAAACCAAGAAGATACCCTTGGACCCGGAACACACAGAGAGGTACGCTGTCATGGGTACAAACCTTGACAGCAAATAGGAAGGCGAGCACGTCGATTTCCTCTGTGAGAATCGAGACATCTTTGCATGGTCCCCCAAAGACATGCCAGGTGTACCGACGGAATTCGCCGAGCACAAGCTACATGTCAGGCCAGACGTGAAACCCGTCAGGCAGCCCTTGCGCCGCCTGTCAGAAGAAAAGAGAAGAGTTGTTGGAGAAGAGATAGCCCGGCTTCTTGCAGCCGGCTTCATCATGGAAGTGTTTTTTCCAGAGTGGCGGATGTGCATTGATTACACAAGCCTCAACAAAGCCTGCCCAAAGGATCCGTTTGCCCTGCCAAGGATCGATCAGGTGATAGACTCCACAGCCGGATGCGAGCTGCTGAGTTTCTTAGATGCATATTCAGGATATCACCAGATCAAGCTGAACCCGGCAGACAGACTGAAGACCGCCTTCATCACGCCATTCGGAGCTTTTTGCTACCTGACGATGATGTTCGGCTTGAGGAATGCTGGCGCCACCTTTCAGCGTTGCATGCAGAAGTGCCTCCTCAAGCAACTCGGCAGGAATGCCCATGTCTACGTGGATGATGTGGTGGTGAAGACAGAGAAGCGTGGGACGCTGCTAGAGGACCTCAAGGAGACCTTTGAGAACCTGCGCCGATTCCAGATCAAGCTCAACCCTGAAAAGTGCGTTTTCGGAGTACCAGCCGGCCAGCTCCTTGGCTTCCTGGTCTCTGAACGCGGCATAGAGTGCAACCCCGTGAAGATCAAGGCCATCGAGAGAATGGAAGTACCCAGCCGACTGTTAGATGTGCAGAAGTTCACTGGCTGCTTGGCGTTCATCAGCCGATTCATCAGTCGGCTGGGCGAAAAGGCTCTCCCTTTGTATCAATTGATGAAGAAGACCACCTTTTTCGAGTGGAATCACAAGGCAGATGAAGCATTTCTCCAGATGAAGAAGATGTTGACTACTCCCCCTGTGTTGGCGGCTCCGACTCCTAAAGAGCCCATGCTCCTGTACATCGCCGCCACCAGCCGAGTAGTCAGCACAGTCATTGTAGTCGAACGCAAAGAGGAAGGCAAGGCGCTCCCTGTCCAGAGACTGGTATATTACCTGAGCGAGGTACTGTCGACCTCCAAGCAGAACTACCCCCATTACCAGAAGATGTGCTACGGTGTGCATTTTGCCGCCAAGAAGCTGAAGCCTTACTTTCAAGAGCATCCAATCACTGTGGTTTGCACAGCTCCGCTGGCCGAGATCATTGGAACCCGAGACGCCTCTTGCTGAGTAGCCAAATGGGCCATAGATCTGGCTCCTTACACCATCTACTACCAGCCACGCACCGCCATCAAGTCGCAAGCACTGGCCGACTTCCTCGTCGACTGGGCTGAGACCCAGTACCTGCCGCCAGCGCCTGACTCCACCCATTGGCGGATGCATTTCGACGGCTCCAAGATGCGCACCGGCCTGGGAGCCGGCGTCGTCCTTACCTCCCCCAAAGGCGACAAGCTCAAGTACGTGTTGCAGATCCACTTCGCCGCCTCCAACAACGTCGCCGAATACAAGGCGCTCATTCATGGACTCCGGCTTGCCAAAGAGCTTGGCATTCGACGGATTCTGTGCTATGGCGACTCCGATTTGGTGGTCCAGCAGTCATCTGGCGATTGGGACACCAAAGATGCAAACATGGCGAGCTACAGTTTCCTGGTGCAGCAGCTCAGCGGATACTTTGAGGGGTGCGAGTTCCTTCACGTGCCAAGGAACGACAACGACCAAGCAGACGCCTTGGCACGAATCGGCTCCACCCGCCAAGCAATACCATCCAGCGTCGCTCTTCAGCGCCTCCTCAAGCCGTCTATCAAGCCTTCACCAGAATCAGACTCCATCTTTGTGCCGGCTCCTCCCGAAGAAGTCGGATCCGACTCAAGAGCCCCAGCAGACGGCCCCAAGAAAATCACAGTCGAAGCCAGCCCGGGACTTCAGAACCCGGCCCGGGGACTGTGCTAGTCGGCCCGGGGACTGCGCCAGTCGGCCTGGGGACTTCGTCTATCCAGCAAACGGCCGCAGACTCCAGCCCGCCGCCTCCCAGCCCAGCCACCCTTGTCCAAGTCGCTGCGGTGGCGGTTGAAGAAATAGTAGCACCCTCATGGGCGCAGCCCATCCTCAAGTTTCTAGTAAACAGAGCTGCCAACTGATGAGATCTTGGCTCGTCAAGTGCAACGCCGAGCGGCAGCATACACCATAATCAACAGAGAGCTAGTCAGGCGCAGTGTCACTGGTGTCTACCAGCGCTGCGTAGAGCCAGAACAAGGCCAAGCAATTCTCAGAGACATTCATCAGGGCGAGTGCGGCCACCACGCAGCCTCAAGAGCACTCGTCGCCAAAGCCTTTCGGCACGGTTTCTTCTGGCCGACTGCCCTGGAAGAGGCTAAAGAGTTAGTCCAAAAATGCAAAGGGTGCCAGAAGTTCCCCTCCAAGCCACTTCAGCCGGCTTCTGCGCTGAAGACAATCCCCATCGCCTGGCCCTTTGCAGTTTGGGGCCTAGACATGGTGGGACCATTCAATACGGCCCGAGGTGGCCTAACTCATCTACTTGTCGCGGTGGACAAGTTCACCAAGTGGATAGAAGCAAATCCCATCAAGAAGTTGAACGGTCCGACTGCAATGACTTTCATCGCTGACATCACTGTGCGGTACGGCATACCGCACAGCATCATCACCGACAACGGCACAAATTTCGCCAAAGGCGCGTTGGCTCGTTTCTGCGTGACACAGGGCATCCGACTGGACTTAGCATCCGTTGCCCATCCGCAGTCAAACGGCCAGGTGGAGCGAGCAAACGGCCTCATCCTGTCCGGCATCAAGCCTCGACTGGTCGAACCACTCAAACGTTCGGCCGGCTGTTGGCTTGAGGAGCTGCCAGCCGTCCTCTGGAGTCTGCGTACGACTCCAAACAAGTCAACTGGCTTCACGCCTTTCTTCCTCGTCTATGGTGCCGAAGCCGTCATCCCGACGGACATAGTGTTCGACTCTCCACGAGTCACCATGTACACCAAAGAGGAAGCTGAAGAAGCACGTCAAGACGGCGTCGACCTGCTGGAAGAGGGCCGGCTGTTGGCACTCAGCCGGTCCGGCATCTACCAGCAGAGTATGCGTCGATACTACAACCAAAAGGTCAGGCCGAGATCGTTTCAAGAGGGCGACCTTGTGCTCCGGCTGATTCGGCGAACAGCCGGCCAGCACAAGTTGTCGGCGCCTTGGGAAGGCCCCTTCATCATCAGCAAAGTGCTGGGCAACGGCTCCTACTACCTAATCGACGCTCAGAAGCCTCGAGCGTGCAAGAGGGACGACTCCGGCAAGGAGTCAGAACGGCCATGGAATGCAAATCTTCTCCGAAGATTTTACAGTTAATGCAGTATGTACCACGCTATCCTTCGTGTTAAAGTACCGAGACTTTGGGCCCCCGAGACGAGCTCGGGGACTGCCCTTTTTTGTTATCTGTATGATAAGAATTATGCCTCCGAGTATGCTACTCTTTTGTCATGTCGCTTGGCATCGGGTTCAACTAGTCGGCCCGGGGACTTGCCGTCTTGCGCTATGAAATGCTTCCTGCAGTCGAACAAGTAGTGTGCTGCGCTCAAGCCGTCTCCTATCGAAAGCCGCAGCTCGCAGAGCGACTGTTGGTAGGCGGAGAACAAGCAAGAATGAGCGCACACACGAAAAAATGGCTAAGGACCTAAAGCGTATGCATAGCCCAAGCCGGCTCCTAGCCTCTCTTCGCAGAAGCCGACTCTCGAGTAGTTGGCTCACCGCCTTCTATCCCACTTGTTAAAAAGCTCTAAAAAGGCGAAGTACTTGCCTTCCCTAAAGTAGCCAAGCATTTGACTTGCGGCAGTCCGCGGAGCGGCTGTCCGTCTGGCAAAGCAGCGACTATGGAAAGGCGGCAAAGGAAAAAGCCAAAAGAGCAATAAGCAAGGAAAGATAGAAGACAGATAGATATTTACATAAGCAAAGGCCTCTGGCTGAGTTCAAAATACACCCTGCGGGTGGAATTGTGCAAATTAACAAGTTCTTCAAAGACTATGAAAACAGAAAAAGAAAGGACAAGACGGCAGCCTAAGGAGCAGTAGACGGGTTCGGTGGGTCGGCGGAGACGGCAGTGTCAGGCGCAGGGGCGGCGGGCTGGGCAGTCTCGGCTTGATCGCCTCCGGCGGCAGCCGGCCCAGTTGGACGCGGCTCGTTGCTGGAGGCACGATCGAGCTGAGGCTGATCGTCCGCCCTGTCCTCTGGCGCCTCCGTCTCGTCTTCGTCCCCCACCTCGTCTTCCTCCTCGGTGCTGGAGCCGATTACCTCCGCCGGGTCCTCGTCGTAGTCGGGGTTCATCCCGAACCACTCCGGAGGCACCTCCTCACCGTTCGCAGCCCGCTCGGGAACGAAGACGCTGGTGTCGGTGTAGTCGGCGATCGCTGCCGCGCGCTCGATGAGGGCACCTTCCACAGCCGCCAGTTCCGCCTGGGCCTTTGACCGGAACGCAACCAGCCGATCCAGGTCCAGCCCTGGATACCAAGCCTTGACGAATTCCAAGGCCCGACGCGCTCCAGCCCGGGCCGAGGAACCCTTCCAAGCCTCAAGACGACCGGCCGCGACCTCCAGCCATTCGGCAGTTCGAATGGCGGTGCACAGAGCCGGTGTGCCTGGCCACAGGGCAGAGATCGCCTGGGCTCCGGGACGTTGAAGCCGGCGCAGCAGCTGATGGGCCGGACGCAGACGGGTCTCGATGCTCAGGAGCTGCTCGTCGACGGTCAAGGGGGCGGTGGCCGCGATCTCCTCGCCATTTGCCCTCCGCGCCTCGCGATCAGCCTCGATGGCTCGAGTGACCGCTTGCGAGTGGCCGGGGAAGAAATCTGCCCAAAACAGAGAGAGGCAGAGAGAAAATCAACAGTCGGCCTGACTTACAGTCGGCAACTCAAAAAAAAGAGAAAACTCACCATCGACAATGTCCTCGATCTCGTGGAAGCTGGAAGTCAGCATCGCCTCCCTGTCGGTCCAGGAGGAGCGCTCCATCTCAAACTCAGCCAGGAGAGCGGCCTCTTTCTTCCCCGCCTCGTCCTAGGCCGCCTTGAGCAGCTCCTTCTACTCCGCCAACTGCTCAGCCAGCAAGTCGCGCTCTTTGGCAAGCTTGCCGCACTCCTCCTCCTTGGCACGAAGGGCCGTGCTGACTTCGCCCAACTGTTCCTGGAGAGCGGCATTGGCCTCTGAAAAACAAAGAGAAAAGTCGTTAAGTCGTCAGCAGCAAAGGTCGCCGGGAAGATCCGGCCCGACTGCTCAGCAGTCGGCCCGAATCTCGGGGACGACAGCCCGCGGGTGCGCCAGCGCGCCCCCGTGAAAAAGAAGAAGAACTTACTCCGGCTCTCCGACAAGTCGGCAGTCCGCTTCTCCAGCTGCTCAACGTTTCGGTTGTAGGCAGTGACGCGGAGGTTATGGTACTCCTGCGACAAAAAACCAGACAAAGACAAAATGAGGAACTCGCCAGATTGAGTTCCGGGCCGCCTGCGCAGCAGCCGGCCCGAAACTCGGGGACTACACCCAGTGGGTGCGCTGGCGCGCCCCCACAGAGAAGAATGAGAAAAGGCAAAGTCAAAAAGAAAAACGTACTTGGATAGACGCCCGCGACGCCAGATGCGCCCTGGTGCAGCCCTGGATGGCTTCTCCTTCAGCCCGCAGCTTCGCCTGCACATCCAGGAGCGCCTGGTTCAGCGGACCGTCGCCTCCTCCTCGCACCCATCCACTAGGCGCAGCGCTTGACGCCTCAGCATTTGGAATGGCCGAGCTGGCGGCGCCGGCTTCCAAGGGGCACGGCGCCGAGACCGCTTTCGCAAGACGGCGGCGCGCCGGTGAGGCGACTTGGAGAAGCAGCCTCGCCACCGCCTCGTCTTCAGCCGGTGGCACTGGAGGGCCCGTCGGCTGCTTGCCGTGCGGCGGAGGCGGTGGTGGTGGCGAGGCCGTGCCCGACGCAGAGGCCTCACCTCTGTCCCTCTCCATGATGGAGTGCTCCCCACCGACTTCTCCAGTCTGCCCCATGAACTCTGGGGGCGGCGGCGCAGAGCTCAGCGGGACGACAAGCAACGCCGACTGGCAGCGTGCGGCCTCCCCGGCCCGCTGTTTGGCCGCGGCGCAGGATTCGGCCTCCGCCAGCTTCTTCTATGCGGAGGCCGCGGCCTTCTCGGCCTCCGCCTTCTCCAGACGGTCGGCCTCTTCCTCGTCGCGCTTCTCCCGCGGGTTGCGCTCCGTCGCCTCTCGGAGGTCGGCGACGGGGTCAATCCACCGGGTGTTGGCGGACGTCTCGGCCGACCCCATGACAGAGGGGACGGCGACCCTCTCAAGAGAAAGAGGGGCCCTGAAACAGAAAGCAGAATGAAAAAGACTCGGAACAGATCCGTCCAAAGAAACAAGAACAAGCGATAGTCAGCACTTACGCAGAGACCAGCGGCGGCTTCTTCACTTCCTTGCGGAAGCGGTTGGCCTTCGCGACCGCCTCCTCACGCTTGGTCGCGGCGGCCGCTCCCTTGAACTTTTTTGGCCGACCACCGAGCGATCTCGGCACGGCCCAGCGCTTCTTCGCGCCGACTTGACCGGCCAAGCCGGCGGAGAACTCGCGCCTGGATGGCCGGCTTTCGGTTGACGCCGCGGGACGACCTCGCACTCACCCTCGTCCTCTGGCCAGTCGGCGAAGGTCGCCGAGGGCTGGAGTCCGCCTTCCACCCCTTCTCCCCCGCCTTCGGCGTCGGCTTCCATCGCCGCCGCCCCCAAGTCAGGGTCGTCGATGTTGCTCTCTGCACGGTCTGGAGCGAACTCGCGGGGCTGCCCGGTGGCGCCGGCTGCGGGCTGGATGAGGGGGTTCTGACTCAGAAAACCAAGAAGATCAGAAGTCGGATTCGGCTAGAAGATCAGAAGTCGGATTCGGCTATGAAGAAAAACAGAAACAAAAGATTTGACTTACCACAGGCGGGGGATTGGCTCGCGAGTACGGCTCCTTGCCGAACTACCAGTCTTCTGCGAGCTCACAGTCCACGATGTGGTTCACCATGTTCGCTACCTCCGCGTGGGGCATCTCCTAGGTGCTCATCCGGCTCGGGTCTCGGCGGTCGCTCATCTGACAGATCAGATGAGGTCGTCCTTGGAGTGGGAGGACTCGGCGCGCCACGAAGGCGGCCAGCAAGTCAGCCCCGACCAAGCCTTCCGACCGCGTCAGTACTCGGAGTCGGGCGACGGTGGCGGTGCCGGCAGGAGACAGCATCTTGGCCCGATTCGACCAGCTGGGAAGCCTCCCAGCCGGTGTGCCGGCTTCATAGTGCGGCAGGTTGACCCAGTCGCCTTCTGTGGCGACGTTCTTCACGTAGAAGTACGAACACTGCCATATCTTCACCGACTTGATCAGCGCGATGGAGGGGAAGGGGTTGTCGGCGGTCGACCTGCGCATGGCGATGAAGGCGCCGCACTGGGCTGGTATGCCGGCGACGTGCGTGCCGAGCTTCGACTGGAAGAACTCTCCCCACAGCTCGAGGGTGGGGAGAACACCGAGAAAACCCCTGCACAGGGTGGTGAAGGCGGCCAGCAGCACCACCGTGTTCGGGGTGAGGTGGTGCGGCTGGAGTCCATTGAACTCCAAGAACGAGTGGAGGAAGCCGCTCGCCGGCAGGCCCATGCCGCGCATGAGGTGCGAGCGGAATATGACCCGCTCGCCCTCCTCCGGTGCCGGCATTATCTCACCCTCCGGTGCGGCGCGGGCTCGCACTAGGTGTGCACCGGGGAGCCGGCGCGTCCTACGGAGGTGCTCAATGGCGTCGTCGTCCAACTGGGAACCGTCCCACGCGCCCGAGCGGACGGCGGAAGCCGCGGCGGAGGAAGAGCTCATCACTGCGGAGCGGTGCGGCGTGGTGCGGCGAAGGCAAGAAGAAGGAGAGGAAGGAGGAAGCAGGGGAAGCGGGGAAGAACGAGCACGCACTCCACCGTCCCACTTCCCCCGCCTACTTATAGCCTCAAAGGCTGAGAAGCCGATGGGGCGGCGTGGGGATTAACTGCGCGCGAGCCCCCACGCCCCCCACGATTAAACCCACGAAGTTACTGCACGCAGTAACAACGTGGGAAGCCCAACTGCCAGCCCGGCCGCAGCAGATCCGTTCGCGTGCTGAGGCGCGGTAGTGGCGGGCCCTGCCTGACGGCCTGTCCTGTCGGGCGCGTGGGCAGGCAGACTGCCCCTGCCACGTGGCCCCCGCGACGGGGCCGCGGCGGGCGACCACGGGAAGCGTATCAGGCACGCCGCTTGGTTCCCGCCACGACGTTCGAAACACCTCAAGGGGCAAGACGGCCCTCAGAGAGTCCGACTCCAGCCAGTCGGCTTGAGCACAACGGCTCACATAGAATCCGACTCCAGCCTGTCGGCTTGGAGGAAGGCGGCCATCAAAGCTGCTTTCCCCCATCTAAAGAATGAAACTGCTGAGGCACACGACGTATCAACCTCGGAGCCTCACCAGCTTCGAGGACTACTGTCGGAGTAAAGGGCCACGGGTAGGCTAACCCAAGTCCCAGAACCTTTCAAAGACATCGGGGCAGACTGCGCCCCTCAGGTACTTGCGGCGACTCCAAGAAGGGCCGAGTCCCAGAGGTGGCCCTCATCCAAGCTGAGTCCCAGAGGCGACTGCAAGAAGGGCCGAGTCCCAGAGGCGACTCTCATCCAAGCCGACTCCTAGAGGCGGCTCCGAAGAAACAAACTATGGGGAGTCGGCCCGCGACTCCCAACCACCCAGTAATTAAAGGCAAGCATGGCCACAGTGCGCCGTACTCGCGGAAATCTCCGCCCGGTGCAGCACTGTTGCCATGCCAGCCCTGACATCAGCCCTTGGGGCGGGGCCCTGTACCCACGACCTCCTGTCTGTACGGCCCGGAGATGGCGGGGCCTACTGGTCAGCGAGAGTATCAAAGACGGCAGGAGCGCCGAGAGTCGGACCCGTTGGGAGTCGGCCCCCTGAAGCCGGCCGGCAGCTCCCACGGGCCCCACACGCCATTAATCAGACATGACGGGGGAATGGCCACAGTAATCGCCCGCAGGCGGCGGCAATGTTGCCATGACCCACTGACCAAGCCCGCGTCATTAGAAGCACGGCTACAGTGACCTGCAGCCGGCAGGACCCGCCCGCGGCGGCCACGGGCTGACGCCCTTGTACCATGCCAGTCGGCAGGGCCCACCAGCCGACGGGCCCTAGGAGTCGGCGGAGAAGATGGCACCTGAGAGACAGACGGCTGGGACCCGCGCCCAGCCGGTTTTACCATTGTAACCCTGGGGGGTAGGTCTATATAAACCCCCCAAGGCACCCATGCAAAGGGTTCACATCCAGTAGCATTAGACAGAACACAAAGGGGGAGAGAGCTAGCCTTGCCTTCTCCTTCCTCCAGAAATAGCTCTAGGAGCACCCTTGTATTCACTTTGCCTTAGTGATCATGCGGAGACCCCACAGAGCAGCAGTAGGGGTGTTATCTCCTTGGAGAGCCCTGAAGCTGGGTAAGATCCGCCGGCGTGCATGTCTTCGCCTCATCCCGTTTCCAGGCACCGGCGATGTTCTACTCGCCCCCACCATGATAAGCCATCCTTTGGCATATGTCGCACCCAACCCCCGACACCGACTGGTGGGACCCGCCGTCTCTAGGTCGTACAGACAGGCCATCATGGGCACAGGGCTCCGCCCCCAGGGGCTGATGTCAGGGCTGGCATGGCAACAGTGCCGGGCCGGATGGAGATCTCCGCCGGTACGGCGCACTGTGGCCATGCCTGCCCTTGATAAACGGGGCAGGAATGGGCCGCGTGGTGGCCGTTCCCCGTCCCGTCCATTATCGCGAAGGCACGGGGTGGTTGGAGTCGCGGGCCGACTCCCTACAGCCGGCTTCTCTGGAAGTCACCGGCCAGAAGTCGGCTTATCTTGGAGTCGTCCCTGGGACTCGGCCGCGAGGGGCAGTCGGCAGCGTCGCCGCCGACTCTCGGAAGGCGGCTCGTCGTCTTGGGGCTTCGAGGGGTGCAGCCTGCCCCGATGTGTTGAAAGGTTCAGGGACTCGGGTTAGCCTACCCGTGGCCCATTACTCCCACAGTAGTCCCCGAAGCTGGTGAGGCTCTGAGGGTGATATGTCGAGGGGCCTCAACAGTTTTATCCTCCTGGTGGTGGAAACTGGGCCTTGCTCGCCGTCTTCCTTTGGGCCGACTAGCTGGAGCCGGACTCCCAGAAGGCCGTCTTGCCCCTTAAAGAGTCCGAAAGTCACGGAGGGGTCCAGGCGGCGTGCTTGATACGCTTCCATGCAGCCGCCTGTTGCGGACCCGGTCACGCGGCGCCACGCGGCAGGGACAGTCTGCCCACCCACGCGCACGACGAGACAGGCCGTCAGGCGGGGCCCGCCACTACCGTGCCTCGGCACGCGAACGGATCCGTTGAGGCCGTGCGGACGGTTGGGGTTCCCACGTCGTTACTGTGCGCAGTAACTTCGTGGGGTAAATCGCGGGGGCGTGGGGTCCTGCACGCAGTTAATCCCACGCCCGCCCCATCGGCTTCTCAGTCTATGGGCCTATAAGTAGGCGGGGGAGGAGGGCGGCGAAGCACGCGCGCCCATCTTCCCTGTTTCCCCATGCTTCCTCTCGCTTCTTCTTCCTCTTGCCGCCGCCGCGCCGAACCACACCACGCCCGCAGCGATGAGCTCCTCCTCTGCCGCCGCTCCTCCTGCCGTGCGCTCCGGCGTGTGGGACGGCTCCGAGGTGGACGACGACCACATCGAGCTCCTCCGCAAGACGTGTCGGCTCCCCGGCGCGAACCTAGTGCGGGCCCGTGCCGTGCCGGCAAGGGAGATATCGCCGGCGCCGGAGGAGGGCGAGCGGGTCATATTTCGCTCGCACCTCATGCGCGGCCTAGGGCTACCGGCGAGCGGCTTCTTTCGCTCATTCTTGGAGTTCCATGGGCTCCAGCCGCACCACCTCACTCCGAACACAGTGGTGCTGCTGGCCGCCTTCGCCACCCTGTGCAAGGGCTTCCTCGGTGTTCTCCCCACCATCGAGCTATGGGGAGAATTCTTCCAATCCAAGCTCGGCACGCACGTCGCCGGCGTGCCAGCTCAGTGCGGCGCCTTCATCGCGATGCGGAGATCAACAGCTGACAATCTGTTTCCCTCCATCCCGCTGAATAAGTCGGTGAAGATGTGGCAGCGGTCTTACTTTTACGTGAAGAACGTCACCCCAGAAGGCGACTGGGTCAATCTGCCGCCCTACGAAGCCGGCGCGCCGGCTGGGAGGCTCCCTAGCTGGTCCCACTGGGCCAGGACGCTGACACCCGCAGGTGCCGCCGCCGCCGCGCGACTCCGAGTGCTGACGCAGTCGGAGGGCTTGGCCGGGGCCGACTTGCTGGCCGCCTTCGTGGCGCGCCGAGTCCTCCCTCTCCAAGGCCGACCTCATCTGATCAGTTAGATGAGAGACCACCGGGACCCGAGTCGGATGTGCACCAAGGACATGCCCCACGCGGAGGTGGCGAACATGGTGAACCACATTGCGAACTGCGATATTGCGGCGGATTGGCAGTTCGGCAAAGAGCCGTACTTGCGCGCCAACCCCCCGCATGTGGTAAGTCGTATCTCTTATTCCTCTGTTTTCTTTTGCAGCCGAATCCGACTTCTGATATTTTGGTTTCTTCAAGTCAGAACCCCCTCATTCAGCCTGCAGCCGGCACCACGGGACAGCCCCGTGAGTTCGTCCCCGACCGAGCGGAGAGCGATGTCGACGACCCTGACTTGGGGGCGGCGGTGATGGAGACCGACACTGAAGGAGGAGGAGGAGGAGCTGGCGGCTTCAGGCCCTCGGCCACCTTCGCCGACTGGCCTGATGATGACGCCGAGGGGGAAGTCGCCCCGTGTCACCAGCCAAAGGTCGGCCAGCCGGGTGCGAGTTCCTCCGCCGGCTTGGCCGGTCAAGGCGGCGCGAAGAAGCGCTGGGCTGGGCCGAGTTCGCTCGGTGGCCGGTCGAAGAAGTTCAAGGGGGCGGCCGCCGCGACCAAGCGGGAGGAGGCGGTCGCGAAGGCCAACCTCTTCCACAAGGAAGTAAAAAAGCTGCCACTCGTCTCTGCGTAAGTGCTCCGTCTTTGACTTGTTTTCTTCTGGCGAATCTCGTCAAAATTTCCCACATGCATTCTTCGCTTCAGGGCCCCCCTTACCCTTGAGAGGGTCACCGCCCCCTCCATCATGGGGTCAGTAGAGACGTCCGCCAACACTCGGTGGATTGACCCCGCCGCCGACCTCCGGGAGGTGACGGAGCGAAACGCGTGGGAGAAGCGCGACGAGGAGGAAGCCGACCGCCTGGAGAAGGCGAAGGCCGAGAAGGCGGCGGCCTCCGCCCAGAAGAAGTTGCAAGAGGCCGAAGCCGTCGTCGCAGCAAAACAACGAGCTGAGGAGACTGCGCACCGCCAATCGGCATTGCTCGTCATCCCGCTGAGCTCCGCACCGCCGCCCCCAGAGTTCACGGGGCAGACTGGGGAAGCCGGCGGGGAGAACCCCATCATGGAGAAGGACAGCGGCGAGGCCTCCACGTCGGACACGGCCGCGCCGCCACCGCCGCCGCCACTGCCGTCTGGGAGCGCGCAGGGTAAGCAGTCGGCGGACCCGCCGGTGCCACCGACTGAAGACGAGGCCATGGCGAAGCTGCTCCTTCAAGTCGCCTCGCCAGCGCGCCACCACCTTGAGAAGGAGACTTCGGCGCCGCGGCCCTTGGAGACCAGTGCCGCCAGCTCGGCCATCCCAGACGCCGAGGCGATGAGCGCCGCGCCCGTTGGGTGGGTGCGAGGAGGCGGCAACGGCCCGCTGAACCATGTGCTTCTAGACGTCCAGGCGAAGCTGCGAGCCGAGGGTGACGCCATCGAGAACTGCACCAAGGCGCATCTGGCGTCGCGAGCAGCTATCCGGGTATGCTTTTTTCTTTTGATTCTGTTTTCTTGTTCTTCTCTGTGGGGGCGCGCTAGCGCACCCACTGGGTGTAGTCCCCGAGTTTCGGGCTGGCTGCTGAGCAGGCGGCTCAGAACTCCATCTGGTGAGTTCCAAATATTTACCTTCGTCTGAAATACTTATAACAGGAGTATCACAACGTCCGCGTCACTGCCTTCAACCGCAATGTTGAGGAGCTGGGCAAGTGGACTGCCGACTTGTCGGAGAGCCGGAGTGAGTCCTCCTTCTTCTTCGTGGGGGTGCGCTAGTGCACCCGCGGGCTGTAGTCCCCGAGATTCAGGCCGACTGCTGAGCAGTCGAGCCGGATCTTCCCGGCGACCTTCTTTGTTGACGACTTAACATCATTTTTCTTTTTATTCTTCAGAGGCCAACGCCACTCTTAAGCAGCAGCTGGGAGAGGCCAACACCGCCTTGCGTGTCAAGGGGGAGGAGTGCAACAAGCTCGCCGCAGAACGCGACCTGCTGGTTGCGCAGCTAGTGGAGTAGAAGGAGCTGCTTAAGAAGGCACAGGACGAGGCGGAGAAGAGAGAGACCGCTCTCCTGGCCAAGTTCGAAAGCGAGCGCTCCTTCTGGACTGACAAGGAGGCGCTGCTGACCTCCGGCTTCCATGAGATCGAAGACATCATCGACGGTGAATTTCTTTACTTTCTTTCTTTGAGCCGCCGACTATAAGTCGGGCCGACTCCTGATTCTTTGTCTTGCTTCTTTTTTGTTTTGACAGACTTCTTCCCTGGCCACTCGCAGGCGGTCACTCAAGCCATCGAGGCTGATCGCGAGGC
>NC_041383.1:682414410-682433421 GCF_002162155.2 Triticum dicoccoides | reverse complement strand
TCGAGGCTCGTCTATGGCCGGCCCATCGGCTGCTGCGCCTGCTTCAACGTGTCGGCGCCTAGGCGGTTGCTGCTCTGCGGCCAGACATGCCGGTTCTGCGCACTCCCAGTCGGACTGCCGACTGGCTGGAGGTCGCGGCTGGCCGTCTCGAGGCCTGGAAGGGTTCCTCGGCCCGGGCTGGAGCGCGCTGGGCCTTGGAATTCGTCAAGGCGTGGTATCCGGGGCTGGACCTGGACCGGCTGGCCGTGTTCCGGTCAGAGGCCCAGGCAGAGCTGGTAGCTGTGGGAGACGTCCTCGTCGAGCGTGCGGCGGTGATCGCCGACTGTACAGATACCAGCGTCTTCATCCCTGAGCGGGCTGCAGACGGCGAGGAGGTGCCGCCGGAGTGGTTCGGGATGAACCTTGACTACAACAAGGACTCGGCGGAGGTGATCGGCTCCAGCACCAAGGAGGAAGGCGAGGCGGAGGATGGAGGCAAGATGGAGGCGCCAGAAGACGAAGCGGGCAACCAGCCCCAGCTCGACCGAGCCTCCAGCAACGAGCCACGCCCAACCGAGCCGGCTGCCGCCGGAGACGATCAAGCCGAGACTGCCCAGCCGGCCGCCCCGGCACCTAACACCGCCGTCTCTTCCGACCCTCCGAACCCTTCTGCCGCTTCCTAGGCTGCCGTCTTGCCTTTATTTTATCTGCTTTAGTAGTCTTTGAAGAACTTGTTAATTTGCACAATTCCACCCGCGGGGTGTATTTTGAACTTCTGCATGACGATTCGGCCAAGGGCCTAGTTTATGTAAATATTTATCTGAATTCTATCTTTCCTTGCTCATCGCTCTTTTGGCTTTTTCCTTTGCCGCCTTCCCTCAGTCGCCGCCTTGCTAGTCGGACAACCGCTCTGCGGACTACCGCTGGGTCTAATGCTTGGCTACCTTAGGGAAGGCAAGTACTTGCCATTTTTTAGAGTCTTTTTAACAAGTTGGATAGAAGGCGGCAAGCCGACTACTCAAGAGTCGGCTTTGCGAAGAGAGGCTGGAAGCCGGTTTGAGCTATGTTTATGCTTTGAGTCGTTAGCCATTTTTCATGTAGGCGCCCATTCTTCCTTACTCCTGCCCACCAAACAGTCACTCTGCGAGCTGCGGCTTCTGACAGGAGACGGCTTAGGCACCACACACTACTTGTCCGACTGCAGGAAGCATTTCATAGCGCAAGGCGGCGAGTCCCCGGGCCGACTAGTCGAACCCGGTGCCAAGTGGCGTAACAAAGAGTAGCATACTCGAAGGCATAATTCTTATCATACAGATAACAAAAAAGGGCAGTCCCCGAGCTCGTCTCGGGGGGCCCAAAGTCTCGGTACTTTAATACAAAGGGTAGCGTGGTACATACTGCATCAACTGTAAAATCTTCAGAGAAGATTTGCATTCCACGGCCGTTCCGTCTCTTTGCCGGAGTCGTCCCTCTTGTGTGCACGGGGCTTTTGAGCGTCGATCAGATAGTAGGAGTCGTTGCCCAGCACTTTGCTAATGATGAAAGGGCCTTCCCAAGGCGCCGACAGCTTGTGCTGGCCGGCTGTTCGCTGGATCAGTCGGAGCACAAGGTCGCCCTCTTGGAAAGATCTCGGCCTGACCTTCCTGTTGTAGTATTGGTGCAGGCTCTGCTGGTAGATGCTGGACCGGCTGAGTGCCAACAGCCAGCCCTCTTCCAGCAGATTGACGCCGTCTTGA
Organism: Triticum dicoccoides; assembly: GCF_002162155.2. Lineage (NCBI taxonomy): Eukaryota > Viridiplantae > Streptophyta > Magnoliopsida > Poales > Poaceae > Triticum > Triticum dicoccoides. Next base: position 682,431,706 of record NC_041383.1, on the reverse strand, counting down.
CGTGCTTCTTCTGCTTCCTCGGTGTACATGGTGACTCGTGGGGAGTCAAACGCTATGTCCGTTGGGATGACGGCTTCATCACCGTAGACGAGGAAGAAAGGCGTGAAACCGGTTGACTTGTTTGGAGTCGTGCGCACACCCCAGAGGATGGCTGGCAGCTCCTCAAGCCAACAGCCGGCCAAACGCTCCAGTGGTTCGACTAGTCGAGGCTTGATGCCAGACAAGATGAGGCCGTTCGCTCGCTCTACCCGGCCGTTTCACTGCGGATGGGCAACGGACGCTAAGTCCAGTCGGATGCCCTGTGTCGCGCAGAAACGGGCCAAGGCGCCTTTGGCAAAATTTGTGCCATTATCGATGATGATGTTGTGTGGTATGCCATACCGAATCATGATGTCGGAGATGAAAGTCACTGCAGTCGGACCATTCAACTTCTTGATGGGCTTTACTTCTATCCACTTGGTGAACTTGTCCACCGCGACAAGTAAGTGAGTTAGGCCGCCTCATGCCATCTTGAATGGTCCCACCATGTCCAGGCCCCAAACCGCAAAGGGCCAGGCGATGGGGATAGTCTTGAGTGCGGAAGCCGGCTGATGCGGCTTGGAGCGGAACTTCTGGCATCCCTTGCATTTTTGGACTAATTCCTTGGCCTCTTCTAGGGCAGTTGGCCAGAAAAAACCGTGTCGAAAGGATTTGGCGACGAGTGCTCGTGAGGCCGCATGGTGGCCGTACTCGCCTTGATGGATGTCTTTGAGAATTGCTTGGCCTTGTTCTGGCTCGACGCAACGCCGGTAGACACCAGTGACGCTGTGCCTGACCAGCTCTCTGTTGACTATGGTGTAGGCTGCCGCTCGGCATTGCACTTGCCGAGCCAAAATTTCATCGGTTGGCAGCTCTTTGCTCACTAGGAACTTGAGGATGGGCTGGGCCCATGAGGGTGCTGCTATTTCTTCGACTGCCAGCACTGCGACTTGGACGAGGGCGGCTGGGCTAGGAGGCGGCGGGCTGGAGTCCGCGGCCGCTTGTTGGATCACTGAAGTCCCCGGGCCGACCGGCGCAGTCCCCGGGCCGACTAGCACAGTCCCCGGGCCGAGCTCTGGAGTCTTCGGGCTGGTCGCCGCAGTCCCCGAGCCGGGTTCTGAAGTCCCGGGCCGGCTTTGACTGCGGTGTTCTTGGAGCCATCTGTAAGAATTCTCGTGCCGTCTGCTGGTGCTCTTGAGTCGGATCCGACTTCTTCGGGGGGAGCCGGCACAAAGATGGAGTCTGATTCTGATGAAGGCTTGATAGACGGCTTGAGGAGGCACTGAAGGGCGACGCCGGATGGTATTGCTTGGCGGGTGGAGCCGACTCGTGCCAGGGCGTCTGCTTGGTCGTTGTCATTTCTTGGCACATGAAGGAACTCGCACCCCTTGAAATATCCGCTGAGTTGCTGTACCAGGAAACGGTAGCTCGCCATGTTTGCATCTTTGGCGTCCAAGTCGCCAAATGACTGCTGGACCACCAAATCGGAGTCGCTATAACACAGGATCCGGCGAATGCCGAGTTCTTTGGCAAGCCAGAGCCCATGAATGAGCGCCTCGTATTTGGCGATGTTGTTGGAGGCGGCGAAATGGATTTGCAGCGCACACTTGAGCTTGTCACCTTTAAGGGAAGTGAGGACAACGCCGGCTCCCAAGCCGGTGCGCATCTTGGAGCCGTCGAAATGCATCCGCCAATGGGTGGAGTCGGGCGCTGGTGGCAGGTACAGGGTCTCGGCCCAGTCGACAAGGAAGTCGGCCAGTGCTTGCGACTTGATGGTGGTGCGGGGTTGGTAGTGGATGGTGTAGGGAGCCAGCTCTATGGCCCACTTGGCCACTCGGCCTGAAGCATCTCGGCTTTCGATGATCTCGGCTAGTGGGGCCGTGCAAACCATGGTGATCGGATGCTCTTGAAAGTAAGGCTTCAACTTCTTGGCAGCAAAATGCACACCATAGCACATCTTCTAGTAGTGTGGGTAGTTCTACTTGGAGGTCGACAGTACTTCGCTCAGGTAATATACCGGTCTCTGGACAGGTAGCGCCTTGCCTTCCTCCTTGCGCTCAACTATGATGAATGTGCTGACTACCCGGCTGGTGGCGGCAATGTATAGGAGCATGGGCTCTTTAGGAGTCGGAGCCGCCAGCACAGGGGGGTAGTCAACATCTTCTTAACTGGAGAAATGCTTCGTCCGCCTTGTGGTTCCACTCGAAAAAGGTGGTCTTCTTCATCAGCTAGTATAAGAGGAGAGCTTTCTCGCCCAGCCGACTAATGAATCGGCTAATTGATGCCAAGCAGCCGGTGAACTTTTGCACATCTAGCAGTCGGCGGGGCACCTCCATCCTCTCGATGGCCTTGATCTTCACAGGGTTGCACTCTATGCCGCGTTCAGAGACCAGGAAGCCAAGGAGCTGGCCGACTGGTACTCCGAAGACGCACTTCTCAAGGTTGAGCTTGATCTGGAATTGGCGCAGGTTCTCAAAGGTTTCCTTGAGGTCTTCCAGCAGTGTTCCACACTTTTCCGTCTTCACCACCACATCGTCTATGTAGACGTGGGCGTTTCTGCCGAGTTGCTTGAGGAGGCACTTCTGCATGCAACGTTGAAAGGTGGCGCCGGCATTCCTCAAGACGAACGTCATGGTTAGGTAGCAGAAGGCTCCAAGCAGCGTGATGAAGGCAGTCTTCAGTCTGTCTGTCGGGTTCAGTTTGATCTGGTGATATCCTGAATATGCATCTAAGAAGCTCAACAGCTCGCATCCGGCTATGGAGTCTATCACCTGCTCAATTCTCGGCAGAGCAAATGGGTCCTTGGGGCAAGCTTTGTTGAGGCTTGTGTAGTCAATACACATCCGCCATTGCTTGTTCTTCTTCAACACCAGGACCGGGTTTGCTAACCATTCTGGAAAAAACACCTCCATAATGAAGCCGGCTGCCAGGAGCCGGGCTATCTCTTCTCCAACAACTCTTCTCTTCTCTTCTGACAGGCGGCGCAAGGGCTGCCTGACGGGCTTCACATCAGGTCAAACATGTAACTTGTGCTTGTCGAATTCCGTCGGTACACCTGGCATGTCTTTAGGGGACCATGCGAAGATGTCTCGATTCTCACGGAGGAAATCGACGAGCGCGCCTTCCTATTTGCTGTCAAGGTTTGTACCCATGACAGCGTACCTCTCCGGGTGCTCCGGGTCCAAGGGTATCTTCTTCGTTTCTTTGGCCAGCTTAAACGAACCCTCAGCTTCCGACTCCTTGGGGTCGGGCGACATCTCAGGCTGCTTGCCGGCCATCGCCACAACCCGATCAAGAAGCCGCTTCTCGGCCGCGATCACCACGGACTCGGCTAGCCGACTGCTTTCTGCCACGCAAGCGGACGACTTTCTGTAGTCACCGACTATGGTCAGGATCCCCTTTGAACTCGGCATCTTCATCTTGAGGTAGGCGTAGTGGGGGACCGCCATGAACTTGGCCAAAGCAGGTCGGCCAAGCAATGCATGGTACGGGCTTTCGAGGTCCACCACTTCAAATAGAACTGGCTCTCGGCGGAAATGATCTTTGTCTCCAAAGAGGACGTCTATCAGGATCGTGCCGATTGGTGAGCAGGAAAGGCTAGGTACAATGCCGTGGAACACAGTCCGGCTATTCTGAAGCTGTCTTTGCTTGATTCCTAACTTCTCCATGGTATCCTTGTACAGGATGTTGATGCTACTGCCTCCGTCTATCAGCACTCCCGAGAAGCGAGCGGCCCGCCTATCTGTGGCCAAGGTGGCACTTAGAACCAGGGTGTAGGAGCCCGGATTCGGCATCACCTCTGGGTGATCAGCTCTGCTGCAACTGATAGGCTTCTCGGACCAATGCATAAACTCTGGAGTATCTGATGCTACTGCATTTACTTCTTGCTTCTGCTGCCGCCTGCTGCGTCGATCAACAGCCACACTGGTGAACACCACATAAGCTCCGTGCTCCTCCGGGTACTCATCTCGTACTGCACCGACTGTCCTGGCAGCCGGCTGCTGGGGCGGTGGTGGAGGCGGCGGTCCAGCAGGCGGGGGAGGAAGGAGGTCGTCTCCCTTGGCAATCCTGGTGAGCCAGTGGCACTTCCGGGTGGTATGGTTTAACGGCTTCGCGCTGCTGTGGAACTTGCAGCGACCATCTAGAGTCTGTTCATAAGAGAAGGCTGGCAACCAGTTGGACTTGCCGCCTTTCTGTTGCTTGGTCGGAGGCTGCCCCTCCGGCTGCTGGTCTTCGACTGTCGTAACCTGCCGGCTGCTGGAAGCCGGCTGTGGGGCCTTGCGCTTGTGATCGTTCTGTTGTTGTCGCCGACTGGTGTCTCCAGCCGGAGTTCTGGGAGGCTGAGGAGCCGCTTTGCCAGTCGCACTAACTTGAATCTCCGCCTTCATGGAGGAGTCGGCTGTGGCGTACTTGTCTGCTATGATCAGCAGCTCATCGAGGGTCTCCGGCTCGTCGCAGAGGAGCTTGTGCTTGAGGAGGGTGCCTTCTCTGCACCCGGCGGTGAAGTACTCGATAGCCTGCACCTCGTGCACGCCCTCGCAGGAGTTCCGAAGCTCGGCCCAGCGCGTGAGGTAGTCGCGAGTTGACTCATCGGGGCCTTGCACGCACAAGGAAAGCTGGCGAGGCTTGGGAGGTCGCTTGTACGTGCTGGTGAAGTTGCGGACGAAGGCTTCGGTGAAGTCGACCCGCTGTTGATGCTGCGGGGCTTCAAGCTGTTCAACCATGTCCGGGCCGTGCCCTGGAGCATGAGTGGAACATACTTCACGGCAACACACTTGTTGCCGTTCACTATGTTGACGGCCGTGGAGTAGTCAACCAGCCAGTCTTCCGGCTTCACCGAGCTGGTGTACTTGGGCGTATCTCGGGGGAGCGTGAACCCTTTGGGAAAGGGCTCGTCTCGGATGCGAGGTCCGAAGCAGGGCCGACCCAACTTGTCTTCTTCCAGCGCCAGGGATCGGTGGAGTTGGTCAATCCGGTGGCGGGCGTCATTCTCTCCGACTCCCTCTCGGTGGCCAAGGCGGCCACTGAGAGTCGGATGCTCAACAGGTGGCAGGGAGACTCGCCTTTCTCTTCGCGGTGGAGGAGGCAGATAGTCGCCCTGCCGTTCCACTGGTCTTGGGCCGCCGTCTTGGTCGCGCTCGATGGTGATGTGAGTCCGACTGTGGCTGACAGCCGACTCTTTGTCTTTTCTTCCGTGGACACCGCCAGTCGGTGTCCGAGACGTCGCGCCTTGATCTCGGCGGGGAGGCAGGTCGTCGTTTGGTCGCTGTGGCGCCTCTGTGCGGCAGCCGGCTGCATTCTGCGCGGCAGCCGCGTCAAGGAGCTGCTGGACTCGCTCCGTCATCAGGCGGCGCTCTTCACCTTCGAAGTTTTTTAGCTCGTCCATCGCCGCCTGGGCGGCGCGGATGTTCTCCGCAGGCGTGGCATACACGGGGCGATTGGCCCCGAACAGGTTGGCGATGGCCACGCCACGCTGCTGGACCGCGCCTAGGCGGCTAGGCCCAGTCGGGGCCGGCGAGCCGCCCACAGCGCGATGCATCTCACGCTGGTAGGCTTCTGACAAGCGTCTCATGCTTGCCAGCTTCTTCGCACATTCGACGATCTGTAGGCGGCGCGCCTCCAGCGTTTCGGCGTCTACGTCTTCTGGAATAGGCGTGGTCAGGTCTCGTAGAGCCGCGTCGAGTGGGTCATGAGCTCCCTCACTGGAAGGCTCGCCATGACTGATGACGAGCACCTCCGTGACGGCGCTTCCGCCGCTCTCCTCGTGAGGGAGCGGCTCGTCGTAGACCACCACGTTGGTGGGGAATGCGTCGAGCGACGCGGCGTCGGAGTCGACCAGCATCGGGTCGGTGGAGCCTACGGACTCCAAGTCCACGGCAGGCTCGCCGGTGACGTGGAGTTGGTCGAGGAGGCCCGCGAGGAGAATCTCGGGGCCGCCCGTGCCTGCGTCGGATGCAGGCTCGTCGGAGAGGCGAACCTCGCCGACAAGTTCGGTGAGGCACCTGGCTGCGCACGCGGCCTCAGCGCCGCGCAGCGCATCGACGCAGACTCCGTCTGGCATGCCTGGCTGGCTGCGCTCGCCAGGGAGGAAAAGGGTTCCCGTCCAGAACAGGTCTCCGGACGACGGTGCACTAGGCCCCATGGTGGGCGCCAAATGTCGGGGGTTGGGTGTGACATATGCCAAGGGATGGCTTATCATGGTGGGGGCGAGTAGAACGTCGCCGGTGCCTGGAAACGGGATGAGGCGAAGACATGCACGCCGGCGGATCTTACCCAGCTTCAGGGCTCTTCGAGGAGATAACACCCCTACTACTGCTCTGCGGAGTCTCCGCATGATCACTAAGGCAAAGTGAGTACAAGGTTACTCCTTGAGCTATTTCTGGAGGTAGGAGAAAGCAGGCTAGCTCCCTCCTTCTTATATGATCTGGTCTAGTGCTAATGGATTCGAACCCTTTGCATGGGTGCCCTGGGGGTTTATATAGGCCTACTCCCCAGGGGTACAACGGTAAATCCGGCTGGGCGCGGGTCCCTGCCGTTAGTCTCTCAGGCCGCCGTCTCCTCCGCCGACTGCTGGGGCCCACCGAATGGTGGGCCCCGCCGACTTGCCTGGTACGGGGCCAACAACCCTTGTCCGCCACGGGCGGGTCTTGCCGGCTGCGGATTACTATAGTCGTGCTTCTAATGACGCTGGCTTGGTCGTGGGGTCATGGCAACAGTGCCGCCGCCTGGCGGTCAATCACTATTGTCATTCCCCATCGTGTCTAGTTAATGGCACGTGGGGCCCGTGGGAGGGGCCAGCCGACTCCTGGGGGCCGACTCCCAACGGGTCCGTCTTGTGGCGCTCTCCCAACGACTCCCAACGGCTAGCCGGACTGCAAAGAATGGATCCTGGTTAGTGTACTCGGAGAAAAGTAGTACCTTCGAATTTGCGGTTAACTTACAGCTCGGTGGCGGGCTGGCCCGCTGGCGGGCATGACGCGGTAAGGACGCCCTTCGGGGCAGGGCCCCCTGGTGACGCTTTCTTCCCCTTCTTGGGCACCTCCGTCTCCAAGTCTTCGGAGGCGGTCCTCTTCTTCCCGCACGGGGAGGAGGCTTTAGACTCCCCTTCCCGACTATCCTCCTTAGGGGAGGTAGCAATTCCCCCGGTTTGGATGTGCAGTGTGTGAAGTTCGGCTTCTCTGTTCTTCCCTTCGTCTTTCCCTGAGGGGATTTTGCTGAGCACCCGGCCAAGCATCTTAGCAATGGTTGGACTAGGCGAGCCTTCGGGAAGTGGCGCCGGACACCTGATTCTCTCCGCCTTGCTGAGCCATTCCTGGCCACGGAGGATTTTCATAATAATGACTTTTACAAATATAAACAAAGTGTCCGGTTTCAAGGTTACTTACTTTGGTATCTAGACGATTGCAGCTTAGGCCCGCATCCTCGGTGGTGTCCGGACACTTTACTTGTGGTCCGAAGAATATTTACACATCCCTTCGAGCTTCAGGCCGAAGAAGTGCTTAATAGTCCGCGGACCCTCTGGATTGAACTCCCACATTCGGAGAGGCTGGCATTTGCACGACAACATCCGTCGGATTAGCATTAGTTGAATTACGCTGACAAGGTTAATGTCCCTCTTAAGAAGCTCCTAGATACGGCTCTGCGGTATTGATACATCACTAGCGGGCCCCCAATTCCGTCCTACGTCGGTCCATGACGCTAGTTGTGATGGAGGGACCGAGCGGAACTCGGGGGCGGCCACCCACTTCGTGCCTCTGGCAGCCGTGACGTAAAACCACCTCCGCTGCCATACATCGGATACCTATGGGAAAGAACCCTCTGGCCATGGGGCATCGGCGTTCCTGCTTATTATGGCACCTCTGCACTCTGCATGTCGCCCCTCGATCATCTTCGGCTTCACATTGAAGGTCTTGAGCCATAAGCCGAAGTGCGGAGTGACGTGGAGAAAAGCCTCGCACACAATGATGAACGACGAGATATGGAGGATAGCGTCCGGGGCTAGATCGTGAAAATCTAACCCGTAATAGAACAAGAGCCCCCTCACAAAGGGATCAAGGGTGAGGCCCAAGCCGCGGAGGAAGTGAGGGACAAATATGACGCTTTCATTAGGCTCGGGAGTTGGGATGACCTGCCCTGGAGCTGGAAGCCTGTGCTAGATGTCGGCAGTCAGATATTCGACCTCCCTAAGCCTTGCAATGTCCTCCTCTTTGATCGAGGAGGCCACCCACCGGCCCTAAGAGTTGGGTCCGGACATATCGGAGGATCTGGGGTGTTTGAGTTTTGGTCTCGAGTGTTAGAACTCGAGATGCGAGGGTGGTGGAAAAGAGGTATAAGCCTCGACCCCTTTATAAAGGGGGTGAATATCAAGAGTACTCAGCGTGACCGCTTGAGACTTATCTAAAAACACACTGAGTCATACCAATGGTCGTCATGGGGTTGCGCACTCCCGTATTGATGGAGGATCTCGTAATAAGGGGAACATGATCCCTGCTTCGGCAGGGCGTGCCAATAAAACCACCTCGCAACGCGAGTCGAGCTGGGCCAAGAAACACCAGTTCACGTTGGGCCGGGCCACGATGCAAGGTCACGACGTACGAAGATTTCCCGCGGATCAGATTTATGCTATGTGAAGATCATCTTGCATATCCGGACACGGTCTAAGTGTTCGATAATTACTTTGGAGTATTCGGAGATGGAACCCGCCTTGCAATGCCGAAGACAAGACTGCGCGCCGGACTCATCGTCATTGAAGCCTGGTTCAAGGGCTACTAAGGGAGTCCTGGATTAGGGGGTATCCGGACAGTCGGACTATACACTTTGTCCGGACTATGGGAGCGTGAAGATACAAGACTCAAGACTCAAGACTCTGTCCCGTGTCCGGATGGGACTCTCCTTTGCGTGGAAGACAAGCTTGGCGATCCGAATATTATATTTCCTTCCTTGTAACCAACTCCGTGTAAACCCTAGCCCTCTCCGGTGTCCATATAAACCAGAGAGGTTGGTCCTTAGAAGGCCGATCACGATCGCAATCATAATCATCATAGGCTAGCTTCTAGGGTTTAGCCTCTACGATCTCGTGGTAGATCTACTCTTGTACTACTCATATCATCAATATCAATCAAGCAGGAAGTAGGGTTTTACCTCCATCGAGAGGGCCCGAACTTGGGTAAACATTGTGTCCCTTACTTCCTGTTACCATCAGCCTAAGACGCATAGATCGGGACCCCCTACCCGAGATCCGCGGTTTTGACACCGACAGCGGCGGTTAGGGTTAGGGTTCGGGTGGCGGCTGCAGGTGGGCTGGGGTGGTGGGCTGCAGGGTGGGGGCGGCTTACAAAGGCTCGGGGCGGCAGAGTCCGGGTCGCCCACGGCCCGTAGGTCGGTTAGCTTTTTAAAAAAAATCATTACGCACAGAAAAACAAATAAAATAAATACTAAATGGACTCCAAAAGTCCCGAAAGAAATTTTCCCCGACTTCTAAAATCAAGCCGGACAATACGAACATTTATTTGGGGCCTAAATGCAATTTTGAAAAACGCGCATTTTTCCTAAATTCAAATAAAATAGCAATAAACTCCAAAATAAAATCTTATTTGATTTTATTATTAAACCTTAAATATTTCTTTATTTTGGGAAAGTCATTTTATTCCCTCTCTCATATTTTCATAATAGAAATAACTGAAGATAAAATAAATAAAATCAAATGATCCTATTTTCAAAATTTGAGAAAACTCAAATATGAAAATAACGAAATCCCCAACTCTCTCCGTGGGTCCTTGAGTTGCGTAGAATTTCTAGGATCAAACCAAAATGCAATAAAATATGATATGCAATGATGATCTAATGTATAACATTCCAAATTGGAAGTTTGGGATGTTACAAACCTACCCCCCTTAAGATGAATCTCGCCCTCAAGATTCGGGTTGGCTAGAAAATAGGTGAGGGCGGTCCTTCAGTAGATCTTCCTCTCGCTCCCAGGTGGCTTCATCTTTGGTATGGTGGCTCCACTGTACCTTGCAAAACTTGATAACTTTGCTGCGGGTGACTCGGCTGGCATATTCGAGAAACTTGACTGGCTTCTCCTCATAAGTCAAATCACTATCCAACTGAATCGCTTCCAGTGGCACTGTATGTCTCAGCGGTATATCAGCCATCTCTGTGTGGCACTTCTTCAACTGGGAAACGTGGAACACATCGTGAACTCCTGACAATCCTTCGGGCAATTCCAATTTGTAGGCAACCTCTCCCATATGCTCCAAAACTTTATATGGTCCAACAAAACGTGGCGCTAACTTCCCCTTAACTCTAAAGCGCTTAACTCCTCGAAGTGGAGATACACGTAGATAAACTCTGTCTCCGATTTCATAAACTGTCTCCTTGCGTTTAGAATCTTTGTAGCTCTTCTGCCTAGACTAGGCTACCTTGAGCCTATCACCAATCAACTTCACCTTCTGTTCAGACTCTTTAATCAAATCTAGTCCAAACAACTGGCGGTCTCCAACTTCATCCCACAACAACGGTGTCCTGCACCTCCTCTCGTAGAGAGCTTCGAAAGGGGCCATCTTCAAACTGTATTGATAACTATTGTTGTAAGAGAACTCCGCATATGGCAAATTGACATCCCAACTAGATCCATAATCTAGCGCACAAGCTCTCAGCATGTCCTCCAGAATTTGATTGACTCTCTCGCTCTGTCCACCTGTCTGTGGATGAAAGGTTGTACTGAACTCTAGCCTGGTACCCAAGGTTTCGTGCAACTGATTCCAGAACTTTGAGGTAAACTGGGTTCCTCTATCTGATACAATGCTCCTCGGAACTCCATGCAGACATACGATCCTGGTCATGTATATCTTTGCCAACTTAGCACTGGTATAAGTGGTCTTCACTGGAATGAAATGGGCTACCTTCGTCAAATGATCGACTACAACCCATATCGAGTCATAGCTTGAACGAGTCCTGGGCAATCCCGTGATAAAATCCATGCCTAGCTTATCCCACTTCCATTCGTGTATCGGCAATGGTTGTAGCAATCCTGCTGGCTTTTGATGCTCTACCTTCACTCTCTGACATACGTCACATACTGCTACATACTCCGCAATATCCTTTTTCATTCCGGTCCACCAGAAAGTGTCCTTCAAATCCAGATACATCTTGGTATTTCCTGGGTGAAACAAATACGGCGAATCATGGGCCTCTTACAGAATCAACTTCCTGATCTCCGAGTCATTAGGCACATAAACGCGGTCCTCAAACCGTAGGGTATCGTGCTCATCCTCAAGAAATCCCTTAGCTTTTCCTTTGCTCATTTTCTCCTTTATTTTGGCAATCTCCTTGTCAGTCTTCTGGGCTTCTCTGATTTTATCCATCAAAGTAGACTAAATCTCCAATGCTGCTACACAGCCTCTTACAACTATCTCCAAACATAGCTCACGAAGATCCTCGGCTAACTCCTTTGGTAACTCTCCGGTCATGAGTGTGTTGACATGGCTCTTGCGACTCAACGCATCGGCTACTACGTTAGCCTTTCCAGGGTGATAATGCAATCTCATATCATAATCCTTGATGAGCTCTCTTGTGATCCGTGTACACCTCACAATGGTTTCCGATGAGAAAATGTCTCCATGTCTTCAATGCATGCACTACGGCTGCTAACTCCAAATCATGTGTAGCATAATTCAATTCATGAGGTTTAAGCTGTCGTGAGGCATATGAAACAACTCTTCCCTCCTGCATAAGCACTGCTCCAAGTCCTCGGCGAGAAGTGTCGCAATATACTTCATAATCCTTGCGCTGATCTGGCAGAATCAACACGGGTGATGTAACCAAACGTTTCTTCAACTCCTGGAAACTGGCCTCACATTCCTCAGTCCATTTAAACTTGGTGTCCTTCTTCAACAACTTCATCATGGGCTTTGCAATCTTCGAGAAATTCTCAATGAACCTCCGGTAGTATCCTGCGAGTCCAAGAAAACTCCGGATCTCTCCAACTATTGTTGGGGCTTCCCAGTTTGTCACAGTGACAACTTTGGTGGGGTCTACTGCTATTCCTTCTCCGGATATCACATGTCCGAGGGATCCAACTTCCTTCAACCAGAACTCACATTTGCTGAACTTGGCGCATAACTGATGTTCTTTGAGCTTCTCCTGTACCAAACGCAAATGCTCCTTATGCTCTTCTTCATTCTTCGAGTAGACCAAAATATCATCAATGAACACCACGACGAACTTATCCAGAAACTCCATAAACACCTTGTTCATCATGTTCATGAAATAGGTAGGTGCATTAGTCAGACCAAATGACATAACGGTATACTCGTACAGCCCGTACCTGGTGGTAAAAGCCGTCTTGGGTATATCCTGCTCTCGAATCTTCAACTGATGGTATCACGATCACAAATCAATCTTGGAAAATACCTTAGCTCCTTGCAATTGGTAAAACAAGTCATTGATCATCGGCAGTGGGTACTTGTTCTTGATTGTCACTTCATTCAATCATCGATAATCAACAACCATCCTTAACGATCCATCCTTCTTCTCCACTACAAGCACTGGCGATCCCCAAGGTGAAGAACTTCGGCGAATATAGCCTTTATCCAGTAACTCCTTAATCTGCTTCTTAATTTCCACCAAATCTTTTGCGGGCATCCTGTACGGTCTCTTTGATATCGGCCCTGTGCCTGGCAAAAGCTCAATCAAAAACTCAATGTCTCTATCCGGTGGCATGCCTGGCAACTCCTCTGGAAATACGTCAGGAAAATCCTTCACCACTGGTACTTCCTCCTGTACAACTCCTGATAAGGAATTTACTTGAGTCCTCTTTGGCACATGCCGGGATACATACTTGATCCTTGTTCCTTCTGGCGTGGTAAGCAAAATCGACTTACTGGCACATTCAATGTTCCCTCCATACTTCGATAACCAATCCATGCCTAATATCACATCCAGTCCTTGCGATTCCAATACTATTAGATCTGAGGGAAACACGTAGTTACCAATCCTTAATGGTAACCGATCACACCATAGACTAGCCATATACTCTACTCCTGGCGAGGTTACTAACATGGGTGACCTAAGGGCTTGGGTTGGCAGTTTATACTTATCCACAAATCCCTTTGATATGTATGAATGCGATGCACCAGTATCAAAAAGAACGATTGCAGTAAATGACTTAACCAAAAAATTACCTATTACTGCATCTGGCTGGGCTTCAACCTCCTCCACGCTAACGTGGTTCATATGTCCTTTGTTGAAAGGATTGGGCTTCTTCCTAGAACTTCCATTGCCGTTTCCATTCTTCGCTTCAGGACATTCAGTGGCATAATGTCCGGTCTTCTGGAATTTGTAACAGGTGATGTGGCTCAGATCCCTCTTGGCTGGTGTTGATGGGTTGGTGCGGTTCTGTCCGTTGCTTCCTCCATTCCCATTACCATTCTTGGGGCCACTATGTTTGTGCGAACTACCTCCTCCATGGGTATGCTGAAAATGACCTCCCAAGTTCGGGGTAAAACAAGGCTTCTGTTGAGCTCCAGAATTGTACTTCCCTTGTCCATACTTCCTCTTGCGGCTATCAATCTGCTGCTGCTTCCCTTCAATCATAAGAGCTCTATCTACCAACTCCTGGTAATTGTTGAAGGTTGCTACCATTAACTGCATGCTCAGCTCATCATTCAGTCCTTCCAGAAACTTCTCCTGCTTAGCTACGTCTGTAGCAACGTCATCTGGGGCATAACATGCTAACTTACTAAAGTCATCCACATACTGGCCAATAGTACATCCTCCTTGGCGCAAGTTGCGAAACTCATGCTTATTCATGGCCATAGCTCCTGCTGAAACATGAGTAGTACGGAAAGCCTGTAGAAACTAATCCCATGTGACAGTGTCGATGGGATAAGTGGCTGTGAAGTTCTCCCACCATGATGTTGCGGGTCCATCAAGCTGATGTGCGGCAAAATGCACCTTCTTCGCATCTGTGCATCCTACAGTGGTCAACTCCCTTCCCATCTTGCGGAGCCAATCATCTGCAACTATCGGCTCGGTGCTACTAGAGAACACCGGCGGATTTAGCCTCAAGAAACGGGCTAAGTGATCAACATGTGGTGGTGGTGGGTTGTTGTTGTTTTTGTTGTTCCCCTGATTTTGGTTCTAGACTAGTATTTGCATCAATGCATTCTGCTGCTGGATCAACTGGGTGAGCTCCGGTGGGAAAGCAAATCCATTGTCACGTCTCGGAGGCATCTGAGGGTTTTAGAAAAGATGAGAATATAGAATAGAATGAGGTCTAGAGAGAAAACACTACCCATATGCACATGAGACAAATACAATCAATATCACTTCAATCAATTCAAACAAGGGCATACAACAGTCTAACTATCGTTACAGAAGTGCCCGGACTATACTATATACATGGGGGAATTCTACTACTGTTATGGTGGTCGACTAGAAAAACTGATCGATCGAAGACTCCATGATATCTGCTCCAGCTTCATCAACAAAGTCATCATCACTATCGTCTGGGTCCGAGTCGGTGTCGTCGATGATGATGTAGTTCTCCGGGCAAGTGCAATCATCGTCTTCTCCTCCAGTCGCGGGGAATCCCATGAATACCTTTAGCTTCTTCTTCAGATCATCATTCTTCTCCACGAGTGTCATCATTTCCTCCTCATATCCATCGCGCGTAGACTTGAGTTCTTCCTCCAACTCCGTGATCTTGGTCTTAGCCTTCTTCAGATCTATCATGCCTGCGCACATCTGCTTCTCCTGGCGACGTATGTGCTGGTTTAACTCCTGGATGAAAGCTGCAATTGATCTATCCTTCTGGGTGCTAATCATCTCCCATTGCTCATCTCGGCGCCCACAAATATGGTAGATAGTATCCTTGAGATCCTTGTGGTAAACTTCTCCAATGCGTCCCATGGTGATGTGAGCTCCCATGCTCTTTCCTAGACTCCAGGTTGGTGCATCAAAGGAAAACTCTATAGGCTCAGTGACGGGCATGAACGACCTTCCTGGAACTTGAACTTGAATCATCCAGCGCTCTTCTTCAGGTAAAGTGGCGATGTAGGTCCCGGTGAAGCTTGGTACTCCGATGTTCAGGTATCTAGTGACTTCCTTCAAGTGGCGTCCAAAGGGTGTATCTTCATCCGGTTGAGTGAACTTGTTCCTTGCATCCGCCATCCTAAAAGAGTAGAAAAGATGAGGAGTCAGAAATGAGAAGAGAGTGGTGATCTAGGGATTTAGCTTAGTGGTCGTGTCCTACAGTCAGCGTGTGCTCTGATACCATCTTGTAGCGACCAGACCTCAAACAGTCTGATCTCTATCCATCAGTGTCATCCCTGGATCGGTAATGCTGACATGCACAGTACTTGAAGGATTTATGACAGAGTAGCAATCACACACTTATTACATCGAATGTCTCAAAAGTGAACTTATTACAATAAATATGGCTTAAGGCCATCTAATAACGATAACAGCGGAAAGCTTGGAAGATAAGCGAGTCCATCAACTCCAACGGCATCACTGAGTATAAGATCACGACCTAAGGCACCTTACTCGTCGTCTGGAAAGTCTGCAACATGAACGTTGCAGCCCAAAAATGGGTCAGCACATGGAATATGCTGGCAATGTAACACATAGAGAGCAATGAATAGAATAATGCTATACTACATGCTTATATGGCTGGTGGAAAGCTCTATGGTTACAGTTTTGCATAAAGCCAATTTTTCCCTACTGCAAAGGAATAAATTTTATTTAACTATCATGGTGGTTGTTAAACATTGAGAAGGGTACTCCAACTCAATCCCAATTAAGCATCATCATTAACCCAACAAAATTAAATTAAAGTAACATGATGAGATTCACATGATAATCCAAGTACTAGATACTCAAAACGTCCATAACTGGGGACACGGCTAACCATGATTAGTTTATACACTCTGCAGAGGTTTGCGCACTTTTCCCTGCAAGACTCAATCTCCTCCGCTTGATTTCTCGCAGTACATGGTGTTTGAGAAATGGATGACCGAGACACAGTCTTTCAGAAGCATTAACTCTCTACTCCAGGTAGACAGTACCAACCTACATCCCCTACATCTGCTAGTCTACCTCTTCAAGTGCTCACGCAACTTAATCAACTATGCTAGAGCCCATAGTAGCTTGTGGCTGCACACGGAAGTTTCTAGCATGAATAATCTCATGATCCCTTTGAGCCTGCATGGCGGTCCATAGGAGAATCACACGGTACCCCAGGATTTCCAAAAATACAGGCAACACTGGGTTCCCCAGGTGCCTCAATCCACCCAGATGTGAATTTAAGTTGCCACCTTAAGTAAACCATTAGTTAACAATCTCGCATCTGTCATGGATACACTCACCCAATCCATGTCTACTAGCATAGCATGGCAATATAAGCAAACGTAGAAGTAACTCCCAAAGGTTTGATAATAAATAGGTAATAGGTTCTACCTCATCTACTTCCCAAAACCCGCATATTAATCAGATCCTAATCATGCAATTGTTTGAGGATTGATCTAATGCAATAAAAGTGGGTAGTAAGGAGGTATGATCAAAGTGTTACTGGCCTTGCTGATGATCCGTGAAACCTAGAGATTCGAAGTAGCAAGCAGCGCACTCCGGGTACTCTATCGCAAACAAACAAGCATACAATAATCACTCATCTAATGCACAGGTAAAACTCAAATAAGAGATCTAAACAGAAAGTTCAACTTAAGAACTCCGGTTTGCAAAAAGAATCAAATCAAACGAAGCAACGAAACTCAAACGGGGAAAGAAACAAGCTTCATTTACTAATCTGGACCTAGGTCAAATTTTTACAGTAGCAAAAACTTGTTTGAGTTGGTTAAACAGAAAGAGGGTTTCGAGACGAAACTCTAGGCGCTTGAATCGCCTGATTCCGATAAAGGAGCGAAAAGTTATACCAAAACAAAAATCAGATGAGAGATCGCGATCAGAAATAATCGCGGAAAATCCGAGAAAAAGAAAAACGGACGAACAGGCTAACGAACGAACGTTCGCTGTCGGCGGCTAAAAGACGAAAACCGTTCGTTAAAACGAACATACGGACGAACGTCCGCTAAATAGACTAAACCGTAAAAAAAACTGAACCGGATCTAATAAAAAAACCGATCTAGGGTTTCTAAAAAACCAAATGGCTTTATAAGAAAAACCGGCAGCTACCTCGGGATGCGGGTTGGTGGCGGCGGCGGCGGCTACTCCGGCGAGGGGTCCGGCGGGACGGCGGCGGTCGGCGGCGGCGGGGACC
>NC_041383.1:682390776-682413907 GCF_002162155.2 Triticum dicoccoides | reverse complement strand
GGCGGTGTCGCGGCGGCGGCGGTGCGGATCGGCGGCGGCGACGGTGGTTAGGGTTAGGGTTCGGGTGGCGGCGACGGGTGGGCTGGGGTGGTGGGCTGCAGGGTGGGGGCGGCTTATAAAGGCCCGGGGCGGCAGAGTCCGGGTCGCCCACGGCCCGTAGGTCGGTTATCTTTTTTTTAAATCATTACGCGCAGAAAAACAAATAAAAGAAATACGAAACGGACTCCAAAAATCCTGAAATAAATTTTTCCTGACTTCTAAAATCAAGCTGGACAAGATGAACATTTATTTGGGGCCTAAATGCAATTTTGAAAAACGTGCATTTTTCCTAAATTCAAATAAACTCCAAAATAAAATCTTATTTGATTTTATTATTAAACCTTCAATATTTCTTTATTTTGGGAAAGTCATTTTATTCCCTCTCTCATATTTTTATAATAGAAATAATTGAAGATAAAATAAATAAAATCAAATGATCCTATTTTCAAAATTTGAGAAAACTCAAATATGAAAAGAACGAAATCCCAAACTCTCTCCGTGGGTCCTTGAGTTGCGAGAATTTCTAGGATCAAAACAAAATGCAATAAAATATGATATGCAATGATGATCTAATGTATAACATTCCAAATTGAAAATTTGGGATGTTACAATATTTGGTGGGTAAGAAGGATGGCAAAGTGAAAAAGGGTATATTTGATATACAGGTTATTGATGTGTACCTTACTAGTGTTATAGTAGCCACTGGGTATTTGCTACTTGTTCGGTTGCTAAAAATTAGTAACTCGAAACATGAGTTACAGAATAAACAGAGACTAGTTGAGGGTAAAGTGACGATGTGTGTTGGAAGTAGTTCCAAGATTGATATGATCATCATCGCACACTCCCTATACTTTCGGGATTAGTGTTAAACCTAAATAAATGTTATTTGGTGTTTGCGTTGAGCATTAATATGATTTGATCATGTTTATTGCAATACGGTTATTCATTTAAAATCAGAGAATAATTGTTGTTCTATTTACATGAATAAAACCTTTAATGGTCATACACCCAATGAGAATAGTTTGTTGGATCTCGATCGTAGTGATACACATATTCATAATATTGATGCAAAAAGATGCAAAGCTGATAATGATAGTGCAACTTATTTGTGGCACTTCCATTTGGGTCATATCGGTGTAAAGCGCATGAAGAAACTCCATAAAGATGGACTTTTGGAATCACTTGGTTACGAATCATTTGATGCTTGCAAAACATGCCTTTTGGGCAAGATGACTAAAACTCCATTCTTCGGAACAATGGAACGACCTACTGACTTGTTGGAAATAATACATACCGATGTATGCGGTCCAATGAGTGTTGATGCTCGTGGCGGGTATCGTTATTTTCTGACCTTCACAGATGATTTGACCAGATATGAGTATATCTACTTGATGAAACATAAGTCTAAAACATTTGAAAAGTTCAAAGAATTTCAGAGTAAAGTGGAGAATCATCGTAACAAGAAAATAAAGTTTCTACAATCTAATCGTAGAGGAGAATATTTGAGTTACGAGTTTGGCCTTTGATGACCCACAAGTGTAGGGGATCTATCGTAGTCCTTTCGATAAGTAAGAGTGTCGAACCCAACGAGGAGCAGAAGGAAATGATAAGCGGTTTTCAGTAAGGTTTTCTCTGCAAGCACTGAAATTGTAGGTAATAGATAGTTTTGTGATAAGATAAATAGTAACGAGTAACAAGTAAATAAAGTGCAGCAAGGTGGCCCAATCCTTTATGTAACAAAGGATAAGCCTGGACAATTTCTAATAATGAGAAAGGAGCTCCTGAGGACACATGGGAATTATCGTCAAGCTAGTTTTCATCACGTTCATATGATTCGCGTTTGGTACTTTGATAATTTGATATGTGGGTGGAATAGTGCTTGGGTACTGCCCTTACTTGGACAAGCATCCCACTTATGATTAACCCCTATTGCAAGTGTCCGCAACTACAAAAGAAGTATTAAGCTAAACCTAACCACAACATTAAACATATGGATCCAAATCAGCCCCTAACGAAGCAACGCATAAACTAGGGTTTAAGCTTCTATCACTCTAGCAACCCATCATCTACTTATTACTTCCCAATGCCTTCCTCTAGGACCAAATAATGGTGAAGTGTCATGTAGACGACGTTCACATAACACCACTAGAGGAAAAGACAACATACATCTCATCAAAATATCGAACGAATACCAAATTCACATGACTACTAACAGCAAGACTTCACCCATGTCCTCAGGAACAAATATAACTACTCACAAAGAATATTCATGTTCATAATCAGAGGGGTAATAATATGCATCAAGGATCTGAACATATGATCTTCCAGCAAGTAAACCAATTAGCATCAACTACAAGGAGTAATCAACACTACTAGATACCCACACGTACCAATTTGTGGTTTTGATACAAGATTGGATACAAGAGATGAACTAGGGTTTTGAGAGGAGATGGCGCTGGTGAAGATGTTGATGGAGATTGACCCCCTCCCGATGAGAGGATCATTGGTGATGACGTTGGTGATGATTTCCCCCTCCCGGAGGGAAGTGTCCCCGGCAGAACAGCTCCGCCGGAGCCCTAGATTGATTCCGCCAAGGTTCGGCCTCGTGGCGGCAGAGTTTCGTCCCGTAAGCTTGCCCCCGATTTTTTCCAGGGTAAAAGCTCTTATATAGCAGAAGATGGACACCGGAGGCCCACCAGGGGGGCCAGGAGACAGGGCGGGGGCGCGCCCCCACTCTCCTAGCCAAGGGGTGGGCCCCCTGATGTATTTCTTTCGCTCAATAATTCTTACTAATTCCAAAAACAAGTTTCGTGGAGTTTCAGGATTTTTGGAGCAGTGCAGAATAGGTTTCCAATGTTTGCTCCTTTTCCAACCAGAATTCCAGGTGCCGGCATTCCCCCTCTTCATGGTAAACCTTGTAAAATAAGAGAGAATAGCCATAAGTATTGAGATATAATGTGTAATAACAACCCATAATGCAAAAATATTGATATAAAAGCATGATGCAAAATGGACGTATCAACTCCCCCAAGCTTAGACCTCGCTTGTCCTCAAGTAGAAGCCGAAATCGAAAAATATGTCCACATGTTTAGAGATAAAGGTGTCGATAAAAATAAAATACGGACATGAGGGCATCATGATCATTCTTATAACAGCAACATATATAGATTTTATCATATGATTTCTTATGCTCAAGTAACAACCAATTCACAATGTCAAGTATGGTTCAAAAACTTCATTGGGAACTAACAAACTATAATCTCAGTCACTGAAGCAATTGCAATTTATCATAACATCAGAAAGAGTCAACAATAGAGCTTTTCAACAAGTTCACATACTCAACTATCTTGTAATCTTCTACAATTGCTAACACTCACGCAATACTTGTGGTTATGGAGTTTCGGCCGGACACTGAGAAACATAGGGGCTTATTGTGTTGCCTCCCAACATATTCACCTTTAGGTGATGTCAACAATAATAGCCCATGCTAACTAACATCCAATTGGATATATATATATCATGATCTTTCAAACACGAAGAGTTTGCCAAAGGATAAAATGAAAAAGGGAAAGGTGTGGATCACCTTGACTCAAGCATAAAGTAAAACCATAAAATAAAAGATAGGCCCTTCGCAGAGGGAAGCAGAGGTTGTCATGTGCGTTTAGGGTTGATGCACAAAATCTTAATGCAAAAGAATGTCACTTTATATTGCCCCTTGTATGTGGACCTTTATTATGCAGTCCGTCGCTTTTATTACTTCCACAACAAGATCGTACAAAGCTTATTTTCTCTGCACTAATAAGTCATACATATTTAGATAGCAATTTTTATTGCTTGCAACATGACAACTTACTTGAAGGATCTTACTCAGTCCATAGGTAGGTATGGTGGATCTCATGGCAAAACTAGGTTTAAGGATATTTGGAAGCACAAGTAGTATCTCTACTTGGTGCAAGGAATTTAGCTAGCATGAGGGGGAAATGCAAGCTCAACATGTTTGGAAGGTCAATAACAATATACTTTAACTGAGATGTGCGAAAATATAAACCATTACGTTGTCTTCCTTGTCCAATGTCAACTCTTTTAGCATGTCATACTTAATGAGTGCTCCCGATCATAAAAGGTGTCCAAGATAATATATTTGTATGTGAACCCCTCTTTCCTTATCACTTCCTATTAATTGCAACGATGACCAAAACTACGTTTATCAACCCTCACCATTTTTATGCCTCATACTTTCTATGTGTGAAGTCATCACTATCCATAAGATCAATATGAACCCTTTTATTCTTTCTACTTCCTTAAGATCATAGCAACATAGCAAAGCCCTTGACTCAACACTAATCTTTATTATAGATAGCTCACGGACTCGATTACAAAAAGAGATCACAATGCATAACTCAAAACTACTTGATATCAAAACTTCAGTCTACTAGATCAAGATACTACTAAAAGGATCGAACTAAATAAAACGGTAAAGATAGGAGTGTGATGGTGATACGATACCGGGGCACCTCCCCCGAGCTTGGCAGTTGCCAAGGGGAGTGCCCATACCCATGTGATTATGTCCTCGGAGGTGGTGAAGTAGGAGTTGTTGATGATGTAGGCTTGTCGTCCATCTTCCAAGGCATAGGCTCACCATCATAGAAGGATGATCGAGTCTTCGGGATCCTTAAATCTGCAGCCAAACTCATCCTCTTGAATTTATATTCATACTCACAGTTTTGGTTTTGCAGGTCATAGATCTGGGCTTGGAGGTGCTCGATTTTCTCTTGAAGCTTGAAGATTGTTGCTACCTCTTGAGCGTTGTGTTGGATTTCCCCGAAGAGGAGAGGATGATGCAGCAAAGTAGCGTAAGTATTTCCCTCAGTTTTTGAGAACCAAGGTATCAATCTAGTAGGAGACCACGCACAAGTCCCTCGTACCTACACAAAACGATAGCAACTCGCAACCAACGCGATTAGGGGTTGTCAATCCCTTCACGGTTACTTACGAAAATGAGATCTGATAGAGATGATAAATAATATTTTTGGTATTTTTGATAGGTAGATGCAAAGTGAAAAGTAAAAGTCAAAGTAAAAACAAAGCAAGTAAATAAAGTGATAGAGATTGATATGATAAGAATAGACCCGGGGGCCATAGGTTTCACTAGTGGCTTCTCTCAAGAGCATAAGTATTCTACGGTGGGTGAACAAATTACTGTTGAGCAATTGACAGAACTGAGCATAGTTATGAGCATATCTAGGCAATGATCATGTATATAGGCATCACGTCCAAGACAAGTAGATCGAAACGATTCTGCATCTACTACTATTATTCCACTCATCGACCGCTATCCAGCATGCATCTAGAGTAAGCCTTAAGCAACATGACATGATGTAGAGGGATAAATTCATGCAATATGATAAAAAAACCATCTTGTTATCCTCGATGGCAACAATACAATACGTGCCTTGCAACCCTTTTTGTCACTGGGTAAGGACACCACAAGATTGAACCCAAAGCTAAGCACTTCTCCCATTGCAAGAACTACCAATCTAGTTGGCCAAACCAAAAAGGATAATTCGAAGAGACTTGCAAAGATAACTCAATCATACATAAAAGAATTCAGAGAAGAATCAAATATTTTCCATAGATAATACTGGATCATAACCCACAATTCATCAGTCTCAACAAACACACCGCAAAAAGAAGATTACATTGAATAGATCTCCACAATAGAGGGGGAGAACTTTGTATTGAGATCCAAAAAGAGAGAAGAAGCCATCTAGCTACTAGCTATGGACCCGAAGGTCTGAAGTAAACTACTCACACTTCATCGTAGGGGCTATGGTGTTGATGTAGAAGCCCTCCGTGGTGGATGCCCCCTCCGGCGGAGCTCCGGAACAGGCCCCAAGATGGGATCTCGTGGATACAGAAGGTTGCGGCGGTGGAATTAGGTTTTTGGCTCCTGTTCTGATCATTTGGGGATACGTAGGTATATATAGGAGGAAGGAGTACGTCGGTGGAGCTTCAGGGGGCCCACGAGGTAGGGGGCGCGCCCTCCACCCTCGTGACCGCCTCTGGCACTTCTTGGAGTAGGGTCCAAGTCTCCTGGATCACGTTCGGTTGGAAAATCACGTTCCGGAAGGTTTCATTCCGTTTGGACTCCATTTGATATTTTGTTTCTTCGAAACACTGAAATAGGCAAAAACAACAATTCTGGGTTGGGCCTCCGGTTAATAGGTTAGTCCCAAAAATAATATAAAAGTGGAAAATAAAGCCCAATATAGTCCAAAACAGTAGATAAAGTAGCATGGAGCAATCAAAAATTATAGATACGTTGGAGACGTATCAGGCATCCCCAAGCTTAATTCCTGCTCGTCCTCGAGTAGGTAAATGATAAAAAAGAATTTTTGAAGCGGAGTGATACTTTGGCATAATTTCAATGTAATCTTCTTAATTGTGATATGAATATTCAGATCCGAAAGATTCAAGACAAAAGTTCATATTGACATAAAAATAATAATACTTCAAGCATACTAATCAAAGCAATCATGTCTTCTCAAAATAACATGGCCAAAGAAAGTTATCCCTACAAAATCATATAGTCTGGCTATGCTCCATCTTCCCATCTTCCCCACACAAAATATTTAAATTATGCACAAACCCAATGACAAGCCAAGCAACTGTTTCATACTTATGATATTCTCAAAACTTTTTCAATCTTCACGCAATACATGAGCGTGAGCCATGGATATAGCACTTATAGGTGGAATAGAAGGGTGGTTGTGGAGAAGACAAAAAGAGGGAAGGTACTCTCACATCAACTAGGCGTATCAACGGGCTATGGAGATGCCCATCAATAGATATCAATGTGAGTGAGTAGGGATTGCCATGCAACGGATGCACTAGAGCTATAAGTATATGAAAGCTCTACAAAAGAAACTAAGTGGGTGTGCATCCAACTTGCTTGCTCACGAAGACCTAGGGCATTTTGAGGAAGCCCATCATTGGAATATACAAGCCAAGTTCTATAATGAAAAATTCCCACTAGTATATGAAAGTGACAAAATGAGAGACTCTCTATCATGAAGATCTTGGTGCTACTTTGAAGCACAAGTGTGGCAAAAGGATAGTAGCATTGTCCCTTCTCTCTTTTTCTCTTATTTTTTTTATTTGGGCCTTTCTCTTCTTTTTTTTGGCCTCTTTTTTTTATTTTTGTCCGGAGTCTCATCCCGACTTATGGGGGAATCATAGTCTCCATCATCCTTTCCTCACTTGGGACAATGCTCTAATAATGATGATCATCACACTTTTATTTTTCTTACAACTCAACAATTACAACTCGATACTTAGAACAAAGTATGACTCTATATGAATGCCTCCGACGGTGTACCGGGATATGCAATGAATCATGAGTGACATGTATGAAAGAATTCTGAACGGTGGCTTTGCCACAAATACAATGTCAACTACATGATCATGCTAGCAATATGAAAATGATGGAGCGTGTCATAATAAACGGAACGGTGGAAAGTTGCATGGCAATATATCTCGGAATGGCTATGGAAATGCCATAATAGGTAGGTATGGTGGCTGTTTTGAGGAAGGTATATGGTGGGTGTATGATAACGGCGAAAAGTGAGCGGTATTAGAGAGGCTAGCACAGGTGGAAGGATGGGAAAAAGTGCATATAATCCATGGACTCAACATTAGTCATAAAGAACTCATATACTTGTTGCAAAAATCTAGAAGTTATCAAAGGAAAGTATTTTGCACATGCTCCTAGAGGGATAGATTGGTAGGAAAAGACCATCGCTCATCCCCGACCGCCACTCATAAGGAAGACAATCAATAAATAAATCATGCTCCGAGCTCATCACATAACGGTTCGCCATACGTGCATGCTACGGGAATCACAAACTTCAACACAAGTATTATTTGAATTCACAACTACTTAACTAGCATGACTCTAATATCACCATCTTCATATCTCAAAACAATTATCAAGCATCAAACTTATCTTAGTATTCAATTCACTCAAAAGAAAGTTTCACATATCTTGAACACCAAGTATATTAACATTAAGCGAATTACCATGCTATTAACGACTCTCAAAATAATCTAAGTGAAGCATGAGAGATCAATAGTTTCTTTAAAACAAATCCATCACCGTGCTCTAAAATATATAAGTGAAGCACTAGAGCAAAAATTATCACGCTCAAAAGATATAAGTGAAGCACTATGAGCAAAAACTATCAAGCTCAAAAGATATAAGTGAAGCACATAGAGTATTCTAACAAATTCCAAATCATGTATGGCTCTCTCAAAAGGTGTGTACAGCAAGGATGATTGTGGTAAACTAACAAGCAAAGACGCAAATAATACAAGACGCTCCAAGCAAAACACATATCATGTGGGGAATAAAAATATAGCTCCAAGTAAATTACCGATGGAAGTGGACGAAAGAGGGGATGCCTTCCGGGGCATCCCCAAGCTTTGACTTTTTGGTTTCCTTGTATTATCTTGGGGGTTCCATGGTCATCCCCAAGCTTAGGCTCTTTCCACTCCTTGTTCCATAATCCATCAAAAAAATTCACGCAAAACTTGAAAACTTCACAACACAAAACTCAACAGAAATCTCGTGAGCTCCGTTAGAGAAAGAAAACAAAAGACTACTTCAAGGTACTGTAATGAACTCATTATTTATTTATATTGGTGTTAAACCTACTGTATTCCAACTTCTCTATGGATTATAAACTATTTTACTAGCCATAGATTCATTAAAATAAGCAAACAACACACGTAAAACAGAATCTGTCAAAAACAGAATAGTCTGTAGCAATCTGTAACTAACGCAAACTTATGGAACTCTAAAAATTCAACCAAAATAGGAAGTCCTGGAAAATTTGTTTATTGAACAGCAGAAAAAATAATCAACGCAAAATCACGTTCCTGTGATTTAACAAAATTATATTCGTGCATGCAAAGTTTCTGTTTTTCAGCAGAATCAAATCAACTATCATCGTAGGTTATCCAATAGGTTCTACTTGGCACAAACACTAATTAAAACATAAAACCACATCCAAACAGAAGGTAGATGGATTATTTATTCCTAAGCAGAAGCAAAAACAAAAAACACAAAATAAAATTGGGTTGCCTCCCAACAAGTGCTATCGTTTAACGTCCCTAGCTAGGCATAGAAGCAAGGATAGATCTAGGTATTGCCATCTTTGGCAGGCAATCCATAAGTGGCTCTCATGATAGATTCATATGGTAATTTTATTTTCTTTCTAGGGAAGCGTGCCATACCCTTCTTTAAGGGAAATTGGAATCGAATATTCCCTTCCTTCATATCAATAATTGCACCAATTGTTCTAAGGAAAGGTCTACCAAGAATAATAGGACATGAAGGATTGCAATCTATATCAAGAACGATAAAATCTATGGGCACATAATTCCTATTTGCAACAATAATACCATCATTAATTCTTCCCATAGGCTTTTTAATAGTGTAATCCGCAAGATGCAAGTTTAGAGAGCAATCATCAAAATCACGGAAATCTAGCAAATCACATAAAGTTTTGGGAATAGTAGAGACACTGGCACCCAAATCACACAAAGCATGAAACTCATAATCTTTAATTTTAATTTTAATAGTAGGTTCCCACTCATCACAAAGTTTTCTAGGGATAGAAACTTTCAACTCAAGTTTTTCTTCATAAGATTGCATCAAAGCATCGACAATGTGTTCGGTAAAGGCCTTATTTTGACTATAAGCATGAGGAGAATCTAGCACGGATTGCAACAAGGAAATACAACCAATCAAAGAGCAATTTTCATAATTAAATTCCTTGAGATCCAAAATAGTGGGTTTAGCAACATCTAAGTTTTTATTTCTTTCACTCCCACTTTCATCAAATTCATCATCGAGATCTAGAAACTCCGAATTCTTAGACGCCGTCTAGGTAAAGGAAGATCATATTCAGTTTCATCAAGATTCATATTGCAAAACAAAGATTTAATAGGGGACACATCAATAACTTTTAGATCTTCATCTTGATTTTCATAGGAATTGGAAGAACACGCTTTAATAAAGGCATCTTTGGAAGCACGCATCCTAGCGGTTCTTTCCTTGCACTCATCAATGGAAATTCTCATGGCTTTGAGAGACTCATTTATAT
Source organism: Triticum dicoccoides (assembly GCF_002162155.2). Lineage (NCBI taxonomy): Eukaryota > Viridiplantae > Streptophyta > Magnoliopsida > Poales > Poaceae > Triticum > Triticum dicoccoides. The sequence continues at coordinate 682,403,702 of NC_041383.1, read as the reverse complement.
CATGCTTAGGAGGAATAGATCTAAGCTTTAAAGAATCAATTTCAAGAGAAATTCTATCAACGTTCCTAGCCAAATCATCAACTTTAAGCAATTTCTCTTCAAGCAAAGCATTAAAATTCTTTTGTGAATTCATAAACTCTTTAACACTACTCTCAAATTCAGAGGGCATATTATTAAAATTTCCATAAGAGTTGTTGTAGGGATTTCCATAATTATTAGAAGGATTACTAGGATAAGGCCTAGGATTAAAATTCCCTCTATACGCGTTGTTTCCAAAACTATTCCTACCAACGAAATTCACATCCATAGGTTCATTATTATTCTCAAGCAAAGTAGAAAAAGGCATATCATTGGGATCAAGAGGAGTATTTTTAGGAGCAAACATCTTCATAAGTTCATCCATCTTTTCACTCAAAACATTGATTTCTTCTATAGTATGAACTTTTTTACTAGAAGATCTTTCGGTGTGCCATTCAGAATAATTAGCCATAATATTATCAAGCAATTTGGTAGCATCCCCTAACGTAATTTCCATAAATGTGCCTCCCGCGGCCGAATCTAAAAGATTTCTAGAAGCAAAATTCAATCCAGCATAAAAAATTTGTATGATCATCCATAAATTCAAACCATGAGTAGGGCAATTGTGAAGCATTAATTTCATTCTTTCCCAAGATTGGGCAACATGCTCATGATCAAGTTGTTCAAAATTCATGATATCGTTCCTAAGAGTGATGACCTTAGCGGGAGGAAAATACTTAGAGATAAAAGCATCTTTGCACTTGTTCCAAGAATCAATACTATTTTTAGGCAAAGATGAAAACCAAACTTTAGCACAATCTCTAAGTGAAAATAGAAATAACTTCAATTTGACAATATTGTTATCCGTATCTTTCTTCTTTTGCATATCACACAAATCAACAAAATTGTTTAGATGAGTAGCGGCATCTTCACTAGGAAGGTCGGTGAATTGATCTTTCATAACAAGATTCAGCAAAGTGTTATTGATTTCACAAGACTCATCATTATTAAGAGGAGCAATCGGAGTACTAAGGAAATCATTATTATTGGTATTCGAGAAATCACACAATTTGGTATTATCTTGCGCCATGGCAACAAGTAATCCAACACACAAGCAAACAGAAAGGCAACGGGAAAAAGGCAAAGGGAAAAGAGAGGAGGAGATTGGGAAAGAGAGGGCGAATAAAACGGCAAGGGTGAAGTGGGGGAGAGGAAAACGAGAGGCAAATGGCAAATAATGTAATGCGAGAGATAGGGATTGCGATGGGTACTTGGTATGGTTGACTTGCTTGCGTGAGCCTCCCCGTCAACGGCGCCCGAAATTCTTCTTGCTACCTCTTGAGCACTGCGTTGGATTTCCCCGAAGAGGAGAGGATGATGCAGCAAAGTAGCGTAAGTATTTCCCTCAGTTTTTGAGAACCAAGGTATCAATCTAGTAGGAGACCACGGACAAGTCCCTCGTACCTACACAAAACGATAGCAACTCGCAACCAACGCGATTAGGGGTTGTCAATCCCTTCACGGTTACTTAGGAAAGTGAGATCTGATAGAGATGATAAATAATATTTTTGGTATTTTTCATAGGTAGATGCAAAGTGAAAAGTAAAAGGCAAAGTAAAAACAAAGCAAGTAAATAAAGTGATAGAGATTGATATGATAAGAATAGACCCGGGGGCCATAGGTTTCACTAGTGGCTTCTCTCAAGAGCATAAGTATTCTACGGTGGGTGAACAAATTAATGTTGAGCAATTGACAGAATTGAGCATAGTTATGAGCATATCTAGGCCATGATCATGTATATAGGCATCACGTCCAAGACAAGTAGATCGAAACGATTCTGCATCTACTACTATTACTCCACTCATCGACCGCTATCCAACATGCATCTAGAGTATTAAGTAAAAATAGAGTAACGCCTTAAGCAAGATGACATGATGTAGAGGGATAAATTCATGCAATATGATAAAAAACATCTTTTTATCCTTGATGGCAACAATACAATACGTGCCTTGCAACCCTTTCTGTCACTGGGTAAGGACACCGCAAGATTGAACCCAAAGCTAAGCACTTCTCCCATTGCAAGAACTACCAATCTAGTTGGCCAAACCAAAAAGGATAATTCGAAGAGACTTGCAAAGATAACTCAATCATACATAAAAGAATTCAGAGAAGAATCAAATATTTTCCATAGATAATACTGGATCATAAACCCACAATTCATCGGTCTCAACAAACACACCGCAAAAAGAAGATTACATCGAATAGATCTACACAAGAGAGGGGGAGAACTTTGTATTGAGATCCAAAAAGAGAGAAGAAGCCATCTAGCTACTAGCTATGGACCCGAAGGTCTGAAGTAAACTACTCACACTTCATAGGAGGGGCTATGGTGTTGATGTAGAAGCCCTCCATGGTGGATGCCCCCTCCGGCGGAGCTCCGGAATAGGCCCCAAGATGGGATCTCGTGGATACAGAAGGTTGCGGCGGTGGAATTAGGTTTTTGGCTCCTGTTCTGATCTTTTGGGGATACGTAGGTATATATAGGAGGAAGGAGTACGTCGGTGGAGCATCAGGGGGCTCACGAGGTAGGGGGCGTGCCCAGGGGGTGCCCTCCACCCTCGTGGCCGCCTCTAGCACTTCTTGGAGTAGGGTCCAAGTCTCCTGGATCACGTTCGGTTGGAAAATCACGTTCCCGGAGGTTTCATTCCATTTGGACTCCGTTTGATATTCTGTTTCTTCGAAACACTGAAATAGGCAAAAAAACAGCAATTCTGGGCTGGGCCTCCGGTTAATAGGTTAGTCCCAAAATTAATATAAAAGTGGAAAATAAAGCCCAATATAGTCCAAAATAGTAGATAAAGTAGCATGGAGCAATCAAAAATTATAGATACGTTGGAGACGTATCAGTGGTCTCCCCAATGACCTTGGCGTCTAACTTGTGGTTGTTGATGAACTTCGTGATCATCATCTGGTTGGCGTTGAGTCCATGCTCCACCATCCCCTGGCAGTTGAAAACTTGCTACTCCACGGCTTCGAGCTTTGTCGCCACGCTTCCGGTACGCCTTGGTCCCTCCACATCACGGATGTGCAGCACGCCCTCGCGCATCTCAATGGTTTGAGGGTGTTGCAGCACCTCCGCGAGATAGGGGTTGATAACCCTCTCGAAAAACTTGTCCTTGGGAGCGCTTGGAGACGACATGATGCTCTAGATCTGAAACAGAAACGGCTCGAAACGAAAAAAGAGGATATTTGCGTGATACGGTGGTCAAAACCTTTGGGAGTATATATAATAAATTTTTACCGACCAAAATACGTAACGTGCAAGAAAACGGAGTCCGGGAGGCACACGAGGTGCCCACGAGACAGGGGGGCGCGCCCAGTAAGGGTGGGCGCGCCCTCCACTCTCGTGGGGGCCTCGTGTCCCTTTCGGACTACTTCTTCCTTCCAAAAATTCTTAAATATTCCAAAACTGATAAAAAATGCCATTGGAGTTGTTTTGGAGTCGGTTTACTTACCGTACCACATACCTATTCCTTTTCGGAGTCTGGAACGTTCTGGAAAGTGTCCCTTATGTATTCCTCCGGGGTTACGGTTTCAATAATATTAGTTTCAACATTGATAGGATTACCTGAAATATAATGTTTAATTCTTTGACCGTTTACCACCCTCGGACTTGTGCCTTCAAAATTGTTGACTTTTATGGCACCAGAACGATAGACCTCCTCGATAACGTAAGGACCTTCCCATTTAGAGAGAAGTTTTCCTGCAAAAAATCTTAAACGAGAGTTGAATAATAACACATAATCTCCTACGTTAAACTCAAGCTTTTGTATCCTTTTGTCATGCCAGCGTTTGACTTTTTCTTTGAATAGCTTGGCATTCTCATAGGCTTGGGTTCTCCATTCATCAAGTGAGCTCATATCAAACAACATCTTCCCACCGGCAAGTTTGAAGTCATAGTTGAGCTCTTTAATAGCCCAATATGCTGTATGTTCAAGTTCAAGAGGTAAATGACACGCTTTTCCATAAACCATCTTATAAGGAGACATACCCATAGGATTTTTGTATGCAGTTCTATAGGCCCATAATGCATCATCAAGTTTTTTGGACCAATTCTTTCTAGATCTATTCACAGTCTTTTGCAAAATTAATTTGAGCTCTCTATTGCTCAACTCTACTTGACCACTAGACTACGGATGATAAGGAGATGTGATTCGATGATTAACATCATACTTAGCAAGCATCTTCTGGAAAGCACCATGAATAAAATGTGAACCACCATCAGTCATAAGATATCTAGGGACTCCAAATCTCGGAAAAATAACTTCTTTAAGCATTTTAATATAAGTGTTATGATCAGCACTATTAGTTGGAATAGCTTCTACCCACTTAGTAACGTAATCAACAGCAACTAAAATATGTGTATAACCATTAGAGGCAGGAAAAGGTCCCATATAATCAAACACTACTAGAAATACCACTACTAATGGCGCACCTAATATGGCCATTAATGGCGCATCACTGGTGCGCCACTGACAGCACGCCATTAGTAATTTTTACTAATGGCGCACCAGCTGGTGCGCCATTAGTATCTGGTATACTAATGGCGCACCACCTGGTGCGCCATTAGTATATGCGAGGGTGCGCCATTAGTATGCCTCCCAGTTGGCATGTACACCCAGGTGCTTTGGCATACTAATGGCGCACCACCTCTGGATGCGCCATTAGTAGCCGCAGCATACTAATGGCGCACTACCCGGTGATGCGCCATTAGTATGCACTGTCATACTAATGGCGCACTGTCGTGTGATGCGCCATTAGTATGAATATTAGGTTTTTATTTTTTTTTTATTTTCTGTTTTTTGCACAGGTTACAAAATGTATAATTTGACAAAATATAGACAGCACACATCAACAATAGATTCATCAAATACAATAGAAGATTAGTCTTTGAATACAATTCATCATATTAGTCTCCGAATACAATTCATCATATTAGTCTCCGAATTAAAAAGACCGAACAAAGATAGAACATTATATTACAAGTCTCGAGACCGCGAGTAGCGAGTTTGTCTTCGCATTACAAGTCGATATCGATCATCTAAACTACCATCACATAGAAGAGAGCTGCGGTCATCACGATGAGCATCATCACGATGAAACTCGTCTTCATCTGGTTCCTCCAACGCTCCCTCCCCTCTCCCGCTAGATAGCGGGCGTATCTAGATTCGGCCTCGGCCCTAGTGGTGTACCCTTTGTAACTGTTACCGCTGAATCGGTGAACCTGTCTCCGACACTCCTCCCAGTCATCGTAGACTCCGGGAACCTTACCCTTGTACACGACATATGTCGGCATCACTATGCACTAGCCAAACAAAACGTTAGTACCAATTCACAGACAATACATAAGCAATATATAATTATGCAACAGAACGATCGGAAGAGAAAAGCAAGACATTAATAGCATCGATTACATCTAAGTTGAACGACTCTCAAAACCAAAGAGACATACTACAAGTTCATTAAAGTTTAATTACAACATGAGCCAATCGATGTTTCAGAACTAGACAACTTGACTCAAGGGACCGGAGCGTGGATGAAGCCGCCGTCTATCGTGGGAGTCATGAAAGAACGGGCGTTGTCATCCTGCATTTGTAGCATTGTGTCGATGTCACTGTTGGACGGTTGATTTCTGAGGTAGAACTGCCCCGAGGTACGAAGGACATCTTGATGGATGATTTCCGCAAACTCCGACTGGATGCGAAAGAATTCTTGTCGGAGGTCCGCGTCCTGGATTGCCGACACGCTCGCGGCCCAATCTTGGAGTTTACTCGGTAGCAGAAGTTGATGATGGTCCCGTACGATCGCCCGCATGTGATGGATGGCGTAGTAGGCACCCTTCTGACCGCCAGGCGGCTGCTTGACGCAGCAGAACGTCGTATTGTGGGAGAACACGTGCTTGCCGTACTTACGAATAGGCCTGGTGAAGGTGCCTCCAGATTGGGCGTAGCCGGGGAAAACATCATCAAGAACCTTCTTGACATTTGTGTAGTCTACGTTCGACTAACGGTCCGGGTCGAAATACGTGGCCATGGAATATTTGGGGCTTAGGAGGATGAGCGTGCAACGTGTGTCACTGCAGAAAACACGGAATGTTAAAAGAAAAACGATCGAAAAGTAAGAATTCATATGTTACGGGCCGGTTGAGGGGAGGACTTACTCGGGAAATTAAGGCACGAGGAAGTTATCCTTATCTTGGTTTGCCAGAATGACGCCTTCGAGGTAAGAACTCGCGACTTGCCGGTCCCCAGCGCTGCCCAAGATCTTGGCACGCATGTAGAAGGGGTCGACTATCACGATGTCCGGGGTCTTGTCGCGAATGATCCGCATCTCCATACTCAGCGAAAATAGCCGAACGAAGGTGTAGTGCAGCGGATGAAGGTTAAACATAGCAAAGATGTCATCAAACCGCAGGACGATCGTACCCCCGATGTCGCCATCCACAAAGCCCTTGCCCTCTGGCACCTTGGCCACGAAAACCGGGTATGCCACATCCTTCTCTCTGAGACGCCGCTTCTCCAAAGAAAGAACACTGTCGTGCAGACTCCGCATAGCACCGGTTGCAGCATTGAGCATATTTGGTGGTAGCATCGCCCTACCCTCCACATGCACCCTCCTCGAGATATCCTGCGGTGAAGGTGGCTCGTCCTGAGCACGGATCATACTCGGTGCCGGCTGGCTCGCACCCTTCTTAGTCTTTCTTTTGCGTGCCTTCTTCTTCTCCTGTAATGGGACCGAGTTCTGCTCACAGACCGCCTTCTTGAGTGTGTTGGGGCTGATAATATTTCGCACCTCGCCTATCTGAGGCTCGGTGAAGTCGGCAGCTGGAGGCGTCTCCTGAGAGCTGAACGCCAGACGGCGCCTGTTGCAACTTGGCTTCTCCGCGGTACGAGCTAGATCGCACACGTCTTTTGTTGGGTTTGGTTCTTGAGAAGGAGGCCCCATGAAGTCGCCATCGTACCCATGCTCGGCAAAGTACTGATCGACGTTGCCAAATGTATCATCGTCGTCGTCGTCGTCGTTCTGATCCTGTGCCATATGCATGTTTGGATCCAGTGGCATAGGGATGTCCGGCACCGTTACGGCGGTCTTGCCATGGGGCCGACTTGGCGCCGGCACGACTGGCGGTGTTGTCTTTGGGGTGGTGTCCCCCGCCCCCAAACGAATCTGGCTCTTCGGCCAAAGCAGGGGCCAGCTCAGGCAGGCGCTGAGGGTCATCAGTCATCATCGTCGGCCCCGACGGGTCGAATCGGAGGTAACAAGTCGTCGCAGCCTGGCAGCACCCGAACCAGTTGAACCCTAAACAAGTTGGGTGGCATCTGGGTACCGTGGAACAAGGGGTTGCCCGGTTGAACGATTTTGCCCTTGGCGACATCGACCAACTCGTTGTTCACGAAGTGGAGGAGAGTGCACGGAACGTCGGCGGCGCCCTGCGAAAACATGTAGGGCGTCAGGGATGCCCAGTCAAAGGCAAGGAGATGAAGTCCTCGGCCGAGAGAGGCTTAATTAGTTACCGTGATGATGGCGTCGAGCTCGGCTAATGTCGAGGCACCGCCAACGGCGGGCGTGCAGTTGACGGAGCGGCCGGTTGCTGAAGAGGTGCCGGCCGGCGTACACCCGGGTGCATTAAGCTCCCGTGCCGGCGTCGGAGACACCAATGCCGCCTCCGCCGGAGGCACCAATGGCCCCGCCATCGCATTATGCGAGTTGCTGGCCGTGAAGCTAGGAATCGGGGGCGGCCCCTGTTCCACCCGCAATCCACGCACTCAACCCCGAGATCAAGGTAGGCACAAGGGCGGTGATCGTCGCTCCGAGTCGTTGTTCCACTTGCTCTTGGACAATCTCCGGAATCCGCGCCACCTGTGCCTTGAGTTCTTGAACCTCTCGCGCCTGGCTTTCCGAGCTGGTCTTTTTCTCCTTCCGCACACCAGCGGTATAGTATGACCCCCATTTTGTCGACAAGCCTTTGCCGGCCACACGACCAGCTGACGTCGGCTTACTGAGCTTATCCTTGTTCTTCATTATATTCAACCCCCTATTTAGAGTGGTGTCCCAAGGGTTGCTCTGAGTCGACCCCGCGCTACTGCTTTCAGTCGCCTGCGGAAGGAATGTGAACCATTTAGAAATTCGGCTTCATTAATTAGAATGCAACCATATGGAGCTAATTACGCGGGGGTGTATTCCTTACCAGAACAAGCTCAAGCCGCCTGGTCTTCGGATCCGTGGTAAGCTCCTTTGTTTTCGGATCCGTGACAAAGTTCCTGGTCTGCTTGTCACCGTATTTATCGAAGAGGGGCGGTAGGCCTTGCTCGGCATGGTCCGCCTCCTCCTTGTCCCATATAGGCTCCGCCACTCTGTAACCGCCGGGACCGAGTGTGTGTTCCCCTATGTTCAGCTCCCGCATTTGTTTCCCCCACTCACTTGATTGGGAGCTTGCGGTGCTCGAGCAATTGATCTTGAAGTCGTTGTAGTCATCTTCGGTGATCGAAGGATTTTTCTCCTTGATCTTCTCATAACTCTCACCTTTCTCGATCATTCTCTTCACATTGCTTTTCCAAGTAGACAGGGCCTTGCTCATCTTCGTGAGGGCAGCATTGTTCACTTTATTCCCTTTGAGGCTTGTGTTTTCGAATTCAGCGGGGAACTTGTATCGTTCATGCAGCTTCGTGAAGAGGAGGTGGCGCAAATTCCCCCGGTCAGGATGCCTCAGGTTCTCGGTGTTGATCGAGACGGTGCTCCGGACAATGCACCCGAGCTGAAGCGAGTACCCCTTGACTATTCGTTCGGGCGCCGTTGGATTCCCGTTGGAGTCAGTAACTTCCTCCTTGAGGGTGCGGAGCACGATCGGGCGCCGGTCCTTCCGTTGCCTCTTCGGCTGGCTGCTATATGTGCGTGCGCCGCCATCATCAGTGGTGGCATCCTCGGCGGCACCATCAGTGGTGGCATCAGTGTGGTCATCCTCGGCGGCACCATCCGTGGTCTCAGGATCGGTGGGGAAGGCGGCGGCCTCATACAAGTGAGGTTGTTCCTCCATCTCCTGGGACAGCTCCCAGAATGCCTTGCCGCCCGAACCCCCGGCCTCATCGTTGTGGGCCATGTTTCTCTCTAAATAGAAACAAAGTTTGGTCAAAAAGTTGGTTATTGTCAAGGAACAAGATCATGGTCTCATCATTTAGGGTTTGTCGACACCGAGGCATCCTAAAATCTAAGCTTTTATCATTGAGGGTTTTTCGACGCCAAGGCACCCTAAAAGCCTAACTTTTCATCATTTCGGTTTTTATCGACACCGAGGCACCCTAAAAGCCATGCATTAGTCACAAGTACGCCGGGGCACTTGATCCTACTTAATTAACTACTAAGATACCCCGGCCCATGCATTAGTCACAAGTACCCCATATGTCCTATTTTTAGCAAAGTCATGCTAAAATTCACGGAAAATTTCAGCATGACCTTTGCTGAAAATAGGACATATGGAGTACCCGAATTTGCTGGAATGGAAGTTAATCGACATTCCAGCAAACTCAAGGGCCTCTCGGGTGGACAAGGCAAAAAAGGCCTCCATCACAACATGGAAAATACATTGGCATGTGGACTGGAATGTGGCTTCATTTAACAACAACAGTTTCACACAGAAAACAGAGCTGAATTCATTGAGATATTTGCATTGCTAGCTACATTTCAGTGCCAAATTTCACCAATTTAAGCAAAACTACCGTTTAGCTAGCTACAGTTCAGTGCCATATTTCACTGGATTAAAATAAGCACATACACATAACTGACAGCACACATACACATCACTGATTTAACGAAATTTGCACACAACTCAGTAGCACTTCATCATCATATAAAGTATATTAGCAGCAGTACAAATAAAGAGACATGATCAAAGTACTTCATAATAAACCCAAGCAACTTCATAATAAATCAATGTCCTCAGCTGTAAACTGAACTATTGTCAGGTCATGTTGTCAGGTCATGTTGAAAGTAAAATAGGACCTTGCTGTGTTTGGGACCAAATTGTAATTTGGCTATTCTAGCTGGCTTTTTTTAGCGAATTGTAACTTGTGTGAAGCTGAAACAAAGTTAACTTACATGCTCCTATATGCTCAGCTGAATTATTATAACATGTCTATCCAGTTTGCAGTTATTCTTATAGGCGATCCGTAGTTAGCGTAGCTATTGTGCATCAAGATTCGTTTTTAGTCCTAAGAAAACACAAGGTTGTCAGGGACGGTTTTTCTTTGACTGGGGTTGTTGTCGACCTGAATTAAAGATGCAGTGTTTGGCAGATCCAGTCTGCAAACTTTGTCCTACTTACTGGATCAACAATGTTCTTAATTCCATTACCTAGTGTACATACCAACAGCCATAAACAAAAGAGCAACTAATGACTGAGCCAACCAAGAGCCACAGACGAAACCAGCACATGCTTGCACATGCACTGAAGCTACAACTCTTATCAAGGTAAAAATAAAAGAGTAGCAGCCATATGGACAGCTGACCAATATTGTTCTTAACTCCACTTCCTACTGTACACAGTAGCAGCCATGAAGTGCATCAGTAGCAACGAGCACAGGCGCAACACAGGATAGAGCGCAGCCATGAAGTCAAGTTAACAATATCTGCCAAAACCTAATACAAATGAATCATATGAATAAAAATGATTGATGCAGAATCCAAAATGGCAACTGGCATACATCGCTGGAACCAATTGTGCATATATGGTAATTATGAGTTTTACTTTGTAGATAATTAGATACTGAATTAGAGTTGCGTTTATCTCCAAATATAGCAACCTAGTTGAAATTCCCCAAGCAATTTCACAGTTAATAAAGTACCAAACCAGCTAGAGTCCTAGTAGTCACCACTATTACTATGACCCACATTTTCATTTCACTCTAAATTTGTTTGGTTTACAGCTGTTGCCCCCCAAACAAGGTCTTGAGATCTACATTGGAACTAGTTTTGCAGTAATGGCAGCTTATGTGCTATTGCTTATGATCAGTACAAGGTATATCAAAATAGCTGTGATCCCGGCTATCATACTTGTTTTCATTGGTGCCTTGTGGGGCAAATTCTGTGTCAAAGGAAGGTTGCGGCATAGCACCAATGAAATGGCTAACTTGGGCAGTGGCAGCGAGAAACATCAGGGTCTGCTACTAATGGTACTACTATCATACTGTCTGCAGCTAATGCAGCTCGTCTTGGCACATCGTGCTGAGCTGACCAAGGGACAACAAAACGACAATTTTGTTATCTCTCACTTTCTCCTCTTCTTCAGTTCTGCGCTTGGCGCTCTGGCATCGATGATGGCCACACTCCCGATCGGAACCAGCCCAGGTGTAGCGCAGGCACAGCAAGCGCTTCACAGGACCTTCACTATCGTGCTTATGATAACGGTGCACACCGTGGCTGCAGAATGGACGGGGGAAGACATGGTACTAATTTGCATGCCGGAGCTCATTGCGGCGCTTGTGTGGTTCACTGCTAATTTTGATCATGATAATTTCAGCTGTCTATAGAGATGGTTTGGGAATTTCAACTAGGTTGCTATATTTGACCAATTGTCTGACTGCCAACAAACATGAAAAACCAACAACATAGATCCGAGGTGGGGCAAAATGGCAACTGGTGGTGGTGGTGCTGGTGACAAGAAGAAATAGAGATGGGGGCTCACGGGGGATGCGAGGGGGATAGGGGGAGAGGAGGAGGGGGAGCTCACGGGGGCGACGAGGTCCGGGTGGTGGTGTGGGTGCTCCGGCGACGGTGGTGTGGACGGGGCGGCGTCCGGGCCACCGGCGACGAGGGCGGCGGGGCGATGGTGAGTCGGCCTGGCCACCGGAGTCGGTCGGGCGAGGTCAACGGCGAGCGCCCCCTCTTCCTCCTCCTTCTCCGTGGGGAAAGCGGCGGGGCGGCGGCGTCGGGAGAGGAGAGGGCGGCGTCGCGGCGTCTCACGGCGTCGGGGCGGCGTCGCAGCGTCGGGGCGGCGTCGAGGCGGCAGGGCAGCGGCGTCGGGAGAGGAGAGGAGAGGGGAAGGGGATCGAGGGCGAGGGCGAGAAGGGGATCGAGGGCCGGGGAGGAAAAATATGGATGGGGGCACAATACTAATGGCGCACCACCCCCCGGTGCGCCATAAGTATATCCACACTAATGGCGCACCTCACCCTGGTGCGCCATTAGTACTTTTTTTTATTTCTGCTCGAGCCAACAGGTTATCTCCCACCTGACCTGATCCACACCAAGTCCCCTCTACTAGCTCGACTGGTCAGTAGCCAGTTCTCACACCAGGAGGTCCTGGGTTCAAATCCCAGGCTCCACAAATTTTTTTTATCATTTAAAAAGCTGTTTGATACTTATTTATGTTTAAATATGTTCAAACTTGTTTAAATAATAACAGTAATATTTTTTTATAAGACAGTAGCATTTAAAAAGCTGTTTGATACTTATTTTTTTTATAAGACGGTGCGCGGGGTGCGGGGGGTCGGCGGCGGCGGTTGGGTAGGGGAATCGAGGGTGCGGTGGGTCGGCGGCGGCGGCCGGTGGACTTGGGGGGTGCTCGGCGCCGAGGGGGGCCGGATCTGGCGAGGTGGGATAGCGGTCGAGATCGAGGGGGATCGAGGTGGGCTCCACAAATTTTTTTTTAGCATTTAAAAAGCTGTTTGATACTTATTTGTGTTTAAATATGTTCAAACTTGTTTAAATAATAACAGTAATATTTTTTTTATAAGACAGTAGCATTTAAAAAGCTGTTTGATACTTATTTGTGTTTAAATATGTTCAAACTTGTTTAAATAATAACAGTAATATTTTTTTTATAAGACAGTAGCATTTAAAAAGCTGTTTGATAC
>NC_041383.1:682375765-682388231 GCF_002162155.2 Triticum dicoccoides | reverse complement strand
AGATGCACCATAACGTCGAAGAATGCGGGCGGGAAGTACATCTCAAGCTCGCATAGTATCACCACGATCTCTTCCTGTAGCCTTCTGAGTTGCCTCACGCCAATCGACTTCCGAGAGATGACGTCGAAGAAGTTGCATAGGCCAAATAGCGTTTCACGGACGTGCGCGTCCATGATCCCACGGATTGCAACTGGAAGTATCTGCGTCATCAGCACGTGACAGTCGTGAGACTTCATCCCGCTGAACTTCTGCTTCGCTGGGTCTAGGTATCTGCTTATCTTCCCCGCGTAACCGTAAGGAAGTTTTACTCCTAGGAGGCAGGTGAAAAACTGCTCGATCTCCTCCTGACTTAGAGTGAAGCACGCGGGAGGGTAGTCATTTCCGGTCTTCTTGGCCTTTTTGCCTTTGCGACGACTTTCTGTGTCCTGCTTCGCCTCATCGTCATCATCATCATCATCATCATCATCATCATCATCATCATATATAGCGTGGAGCTCCTGCCTGATGCCCATTGATTTCAAGTCTGCCCTTGCTTTCGGCCCATTTTTGGTCCTCTCTGGCATGTTGAGTAGGGTACCAAGCAGACTCTCGCACACGTTCTTCGTGATATGCATGACATCAAGGCTGTGAGGCACACGGTGGATCTTCCAGTACGGCAAGTCCCAGAAAACAGACCTCGTTTTCCATACCTTCAGCAGCGGCTCTGGCGCCTTTCGCTTCTTTCCCGGCTCTGGCGCCTTTTGCTTCTTTCCCGGCAGTGGGCAGTCTTTCCAATTTTTCAACAGCTTGTCTATTTCCTCGCCGCTCCTCGTACACGGGCGTTTTCGGGGTTCTGTTTCACCATCGAACAGATCCTTGCGTTTCCTCCACGGGTCATCGTCGCGAAGCCACCTTCGATGTCCCATGAACACGGTTTTCGAAGACCCGGGATCTCTATCTAGCTGGCGATACATTGTGTCATCCATGCACCTTACGCATCCAGAAAATCCGTGGACTACCTGCCCCGCAAGATATCCGTAACCGAGATAGTCGTGCACCGTCGTGAGCAGTGCGGCTCTCATAGGGAAATACTCTTTCTCTGCGGCGTCCCACGTATTGGCTGGCGTTTTCCACAGCGTGTCAAGCTCCTCTTTCAGCAGCCCCAGATACAGATTGATGTCGTTCCCTGGTTGTTTCGGCCCTTCAATTAGCATACTCATGTGAATGTACTTCCTCTTCATGCACAACCAGGGGGGAAGGTTGTACATCCACACAAACACAGGCCAGGTGCTATGTGTGCTTCTCTGGCTGCCAAACAGATTGACTCCATCGGTGCTCGCGCCCAGCATGATGTTCCTTGGATCGTTCCCAAATTCTGGGTATTCGAAGTTCAATGCTTGCCACTGGCTCGCATCCTTAGGGTGACTCAGCATCTTGTCTTTTTTATCTATCTCCGGATCATTTGCGTCATCTTCTCGCTTCTTCTCCTCCCTATCCGCGTGCCAACGTAGGAGCTTTGCTACCTTAGGATCCGCGAAATACCGCTGCAGACGAGGAGTGATCGGAAAGTACCACACCACTTTTCGAGGAGCTTTCTTCCTCTTCTTGTATCGAGTGACACCGCACACCGGACATATTGTAGACTCCGCGTGCTCGTCCCGATAAATGATGCAATTGTTCATGCACACATGGTATTTCACGTGCGGTAAATCCAGAGGACACACGATTTTCTTCGCCTCCTCCAAACTGGTCGGGCACTTGTTCCCCTTGGGAAGACGTTCGTGCCAGAATGACATGTTCTCGTCGAAGCATGCGTCGGTCATTTTGTGTTTTACCTTCATCTCCGGGGCCATGAGCGTTACTTTCAGGCGGGTATCCTCGGGCCTGCATCCTTCATACAATGGAGTAACCGCGTCTAACTCAAGTTGATCCATCTTGGCTTTCTCTCGGGCGGCAGCTCTTGCGTTATCCGTCTGCTTGAGAAGCAGCTCTTGAATATGAGGGTCCTGCACCCAGCCCATCGATGGTCCAGCGTCGTCTACTCCGCCGGCATCATCATCTTCATGATCATGCCCGTCGCCTGCTCCGGCATCTTCCTCATCATCATGTCCTGCATCTTCTACATGATGACTGTGTACAGCATCACAGTCGTGATCATCTCCTGGGGATTCTTCGTCTTCTCGCCCGCCCGAGCCGCGGTGGTTGTCTTGCTGCCCTTCCTCATTTCTTGCCCGGCCCGCATGGACGACTTCGTAGTCATCTTCATCACCTTGCCACCGATAGCCATCCATGAAACCACGCAACAGCAGGTGGTCCCACACCTGCCCGGAATCCGGGTCCGCAATAAGGCTCTTCAGCTTGCATCTTCGACACGGACATCTTATCTCCGTCTCGTTCTTTTGAAGCATCTCGGCCTTCGCGGACCTCAAAAACCTATTCACGATGCCTTCGGTCATCGTGCGGACCATGGTCGCCTGCGGGGTAGAGCAAAACGATATTTTAGAACCAAACAAAAATTTGGCATGACCTTCCCTAAAAATAGGACCAAAAAGAATGCTTAATGCCAAAATTCTCGCCGAAACGGAAATGAATCAACATTCCGGCAAAATATTGGCAACTATCGCATATCAAATACCGGTACACCTCCAAACACAAACACATATGCAACACCACGAACATACATAGATCTAGCTAGGCCGTAAAAAGTGCATGTGCACATTGTTGTAAGGAGAACAACCTAAATATAGCTTCCCCCCTTACTTACCTATTAAAACAAGGTAATTTAACCACTTAATTTGAATGAATCTATGGTGGAAATGAGGTGAAAAAGAGGAGGCACCCGAGACAAGGAGGAGGTGGAGAGAATGAAGTGGGGAGAAAGTGAGTGTGTGGGTAGGAGAGGCTGTCCCAAATATCTTGTTGCTGCCCACTTACTAATGGCGCACCTCTTGCATGGTGCGCCATTAGTACTTACAACTACTAATGGCGCACTTGGGCAGGATACGCCATTAGTATGTTTGGATAGGCGCACTAGTTCAAAAAAAAATCCTATACTAATGGCGCACCCACTGCCAGGTGCGCCATTAGTAGTTACAACTACTAATGGCGCACTTGGGCAGGATGCGCCATTAGTATGTTTGGATAGGCGCACTAGTTCAAAAAAAAAGTTTCTATACTAATGGCGCACCTGCTGCCTAGTGCGCCATTAGTAGTTACAACTACTAATGGCGCACTTTGCCGGGATGCGCCATTAGTATGTTTGGACAGGCGCACTAGTTAAAAAAAAATTGATACTAATGGCGCACCCGTAGCATGGTGCGCCATTAGTTGTTTAAACTCTAATGGCGCATCAGATTGTGGTGCGCCATTAGTATATACTAATGGCGCACCATCTTTCTGGTGCGCCATTAGTGTCAATCCCATCTATAGCCATTTTCCTAGTAGTGAAAGCCCCAAACATCAAATGGTTCAATAACAAGAGAGTAATTCATAGGCATTTCTTAACGTCTACTAATGTTACCTATTCTTTGACATTCATCACAAGATAAGACAAACTTACGAGCATCTTTGAAGAGAGTAGGCCAATAAAAACCAGATTGTAGTACCTTGTGTGCAGTTCTATCTCCAGCGTGGTGTCCTCCATAGGATTCAGAGTGACACTTGCGTAGGATTTGTTCTTGTTCATGCTCAGGCACACAACGTCTAATAACACCGTCTACTCCTTCTTTATAAAGGTGTGGGTCATCCTAGAAGTAATGTCTTAAATCATAAAAGAACTTTTTCTTTTGCTGGTATGTGAAACTAGGCGGTATAAATTTAGCAACAATGTAATTAGCATAATCAGCATACCAAGGAGCAGTACGAGAAGCATTAACAACCGCTAATTGTTCATCAGGAAAGCTATCATCAATAGGCAGTAGGTCATCAAGAACATGCTCTAACCTAGACAAGTTGTCTGCAATGGGGTTCTCAGCTCCCTTTCTATCAATAATATGCAAATCAAATTCTTGGAGCAGGAGAACCCATCTAATGAGTCTAGGCTTAGCATCTTTCTTTTCCATAAGATATTTAATAGCAGCATGATCAGTGTGAATAGTAACTTTGGAATCAACAATATAAGGTCTAAACTTATCACATGCAAACACAACTGCTAAAAATTATTTTTCAGTAGTAGCATAATTTCTCTGGGCAGTATCAAGAGTCTTACTAGCATACTGGATAACATTCAATTTCTTATCGACTCTTTGCCCTAAAATAGCACCTACAGCATAATCACTAGCATCGCACATAATTTCAAAAGGTAAATTCCAATCAGGTGGCTGAACAATAGGTGCAGTGATCAAGGCTTTCTTAAGTATTTCAAATGCTTCTACACAATCATCATCAAAGACAAAAGGAATATCTTTTTGCAATAAATTAGTCAGAGGCATAGAGATTTTAGAGAAGTCCTTAATGAACCTCCTATAAAAACCGGCATGACCAAGGAAACTTCTTATACCTTTTATGTCCTTGGGACATGGCATCTTTTCAATAGCATCAACTTTGGCTTTGTCAACTTCAATACCTCTCTCGGAAATCTTATGCCCCAAGACAATGCCTTCATTAACCATAAAGTGACACTTTTCCCAATTCAGGATGAGATTAGTGTCTTCGCATCTCTGCAAAACTCGATCAAGGTTGCTCAACCAATCATCAAAAGAGGATCCATAAACGGAAAAGTCATCCATGAATACCTCACAAATCTTTTCACAAAATCAGAGAATATAGCCATCATGCATCTTTGAAAGGTAGCGGGTGCATTACATAATCCAAAAGGCATACGTCTATAAGCAAAAGTACCAAAAGGGCAAGTAAAAGTAGTTTTAGATTGATCCTTCGCTGACACAGGTATTTGAGAGAAACCAGAATAACCATCTAGAAAGCAGAAATGTGTGTGTTTGGATAGTCTTTCTAGCATTTGATCAGTAAAAGGTAAAGGGTAATGATCTTTCTTAGTAGCTTTATTTAACTTACGGAAATCAATTACCATCCTATAACCTGTAATAATTCTTTGCGGGATCAATTCATCTTTATCATTAGGAACAACGGTAATACCTCCCTTTTTAGGAACACAATGGACAGGGCTTACCCATTCACTATCAGCAACGGGATAAATAATACCTGCCTCAAGGAGCTTTAGTATCTGGTTTCTTACCACTTCTTTCATCTTGGGATTTAGTCGTCGTTGAGGAGCTCTAACTGGTTTGGCATCTTTTTCCACTGTAATTTTGTGTTGGCATAATGTGGGACTAATTCCCTTGAGATCATCCAGAGTATATCCAATAGCAGCTCGGTGCTCTTCAGAGTTTTCAATAATCTTTCTACTTCTTGCTCTGAAAGGTTAGCACTAATAATAACAGGATATATTTCCTTTTCATCAAGATAAGCATACTTAAGATTTTCAGGTAATGGTTTGAGTTCAAACACGGGATCACCCTTGGGTGGAGGGGGATCCCCAAGAATTTCAACGGGAAGGTTATATTTCAACATAGGTTCCTGTTTAAGGAACACTTCGTCTATTTCCCTTCTTTCCTTCATAAACATATCGTTTTCATGGTCTAGCAAATATTGTTCTAACGGATCAGTAGGAGGCACGGCAATGGAAGCAAGACCAATAATCTCATCCTTACTAGGTGGTTCCCTATCACGAGGTTGTCTACGAAACTTAGCAAAATTAAACTCATGAGACATACCATCTATGCCAACGGTGACAGTATCTTTTTCACAATCAATCTTAGCACTAGCTGTATTCAAGAAGGGTCTACCGTAAATAATGGGACAAAAATCATCTTGTGGGGAACCAAGAACAAGAAAATCAGCAGGGTATTTAACCTTCCCACACAAGACTTCAACATCTCTAACAATCCCAATAGGTTTAATGGTATCCCTATTAGCAAGCTTAATAGTAACATCAATGTCTTCTAATTCAACGGATGCAATGTCGTGCATAATTTCTTTATATAGATCATAAGGTACCGCACTAGCACTAGCACCCATATCACATAAGCCATGATGACAATGATCTCCTATTTTAACAGAAATAATAGGCATGCCTACGACAGGTCTATGTATCTTAGTATCTGGTCTAGCAATATTAGCAGTCTCACCACAGAAATAAATAACATGCCCATCTAAATCATCATCCAAGAGATATTTAACCACGGCAATACTAGGTTCAACATTAATTTGCTCAGGAGGTGTATAAGTCCTAGTATTACTCTTACAAACAACAGTCGAAGCTTTAGCATGATCCTTTATCCTAACAGGAAAGGGAGGTTTCTCAACATAAGTAGTAGGGACAATAGGATCACTATAGGTGATAGTCTTTTCTTCAACTATAATAGGTGCAACTACTTTCACTTCAACAGAAGGATTATATTTAAACCACTTCTCTTTAGGGAGATCAACGTGAGTAGCAAAAGATTCACAGAAAGAAGCTACTATCTCAGAGTCAAGTCCATACTTAGCGCTAAATCCACGAAAAGCATCGGTATCCATAAAAGATTCAACACAATCGAACTTAGGTGTCATACCTGACTCCTTACCATCGTCGGAACCCCAATCTTCAGAGTTGCATTTAATTCTTTCCAATAAGTCCCATTTGAAATCAATAGTCTTCAGCATATAAGAACCAGCACATGAAGTATCGATCAGGTTGCAATTATCAAGAGAGAGTCGAGCATAAAAGTTTTGAATAATCATTTCCCGGGAGAGCTCATGATTGGGGCATGAATATAACATTGACTTAAGCCTCCCCCAAGCTTGAGCGATGCTTTCTCCTTCGCGAGGCCAGAAATTATATATGTAATTACCATCACGATGAACAAGATGCATAGGATAGAACTTCTGGTGAAATTCCAACTTCAATCGCTTATAATTCCAAGATCTCGTATCATCACATAGCCTATACCATGTCAATGCATCTCCCTTCAAAGATAAAGGGAAGACCTTCCTTTTGACAACATCATCGGGAATACCTGCAAGCTTAAATAATCCACAGACTTCATCCACAAAGATAAGGTGTAAATCGGGATTCAATGTTCCATCTCCTGCAAATGGATTAGCTAGCAGTTTCTCTATCATACCCGAAGGAATCTCAAAGTAAATATTTTCATAAAGTTCAGTAGGTTGAGGAGCAACTCTTTGCTCTTCTGGTCGGGGTGAAGATACCCCGAACAAGCCCCTCAAAGGATTAGTTTCCATAGTGACAAGTAACAGAAAATTTCAGCACACTATATAAATGTTTCCTTACCAAGTTCCACTCACCAAAAGCGCTACACTCCCCGGCAACGGCGCCAGAAAAGAGTCTTCGTGACCCACAAGTGTAGGGGATCTATCGTAGTCCTTTCGATAAGTAAGAGTGTCGAACCCAACGAGGAGCAGAAGGAAATGATAAGCGGTTTTCAGTAAGGTTTTCTCTGCAAGCACTGAAATTGTAGGTAATAGATAGTTTTGTGATAAGATAAATAGTAACGAGTAACAAGTAAATAAAGTGCAGCAAGGTGGCCCAATCCTTTATGTAGCAAAGGATAAGCCTGGACAATTTCTAATAATGAGAAAGGAGCTCCCGAGGACACATGGGAATTATCGTCAAGCTAGTTTTCATCACGTTCATATGATTCGCGTTCGGTACTTTGATAATTTGATATGTGGGTGGACCAATGCTTGGGTATTGCCCTTACTTGGACAAGCATCCCACTTATGATTAACCCCTATTGCAAGCGTCCGCAACTACAAAAGAAGTATTAAGGTAAACCTAACCACAACATTAAACATATGGATCCAAATCAGCCCCTAACGAAGCAACGCATAAACTAGGGTTTAAGCTTCTATCACTCTAGCAACCCATCATCTACTTATTACTTCCCAATGCCTTTCTCTAGGCCCAAATAATGGTGAAGTGTCATGTAGTCGATGTTCACATAACACCACTAGAGGAAAAGACAACATACATCTCATCAAAATATCGAACGAATACCAAATTCACATGACTACTAATAGCAAGACTTCACCATGTCCTCAGGAACAAACGTAACTACTCACAAAGCATATTCATGTTCATAATCAAAGGGGTAATAATATGCATAAAGGATCTGAACATATGATCTTCCACCAAGTAAACCAATTAGCATCAACTACAAGGAGTAATCAACACTACTAGCAACCCATAGGTACCAATTTGTGGTTTTGATACAAGATTGGATACAAGAGATGAACTAGGGTTTTGAGAGGAGATGGTACTGGTGAAGATGTGGATGGAGATTGACCCCCTCCCGATGAGAGGATAGTTGGTGATGATTTCCCCCTCCCGGAGGGAAGTGTCCCCAACAGAACAGCTCCGCCGGAGCCCTAGATTGATTCCGCCAAGGTTCCGCCTCATGGCGGCGGAGTTTCGTCCCGTAAGCTTGCCCCCGATTTTTTCCAGGGTAAAAGCTCTCATATAGCAGAAGATGGACACCGGAGGCCCACCAGGGGGACCAGGAGACAGGGGGCGCCCCCCCCCCCCACTCTCCTGGCCAAGTTGTGGGCCCCCTGATGTATTTCTTTCGCTCAATAATTCTTATTAATTCCAAAAACATGTTTCGTGGAGTTTCAGGATTTTTGGAGCAGTGCAGAATAGGTTTCCAGCGTTTGCTCCTTTTCCAGCCAGAATTCCAGCTGCTGGCATTCCCCATCTTCATGGTAAACCTTGTAAAATAAGAGAGAATAGCCATAAGTATTGAGATATAATGTGTAATAACATCCCATAATGCAATAAATATTGATATAAAAGCATGATGCAAAATGGACGTATCAGCCTTCATTTAAAAACAATGTGCAATAGTTTCACAGCTCACGCCACATGGAACACCACAGCGTTATGGTGTGTCCGAACGTCGTAACCGCACTTTATTAGATATGGTGCGATCTATGATGTATCTTACCGGTTTACCACTATTGTTTTGGGGTTATGCATTAGAGACAACTACATTCACTTTAAATAGGGCACCATCAAAATCCATTGAGACGACGCTTTATGAACTGTGGTTTGGCAAGAAACCGAAGTTGTCGTTTCTAAAAGTTTGGGGCTGCGATGCTTATGTGAAAAAGTTTCAACCTGATAAGCTCAAACCCAAATCGGAGAAGTGCGTCTTCATAGAATACCCAAAGGAAACTGTTGGGTACACCTTCTATCACGGATCTGAAGGCAAGATATTCGTTGCTAAGATGGATCCTTTCTAGAGAAGGAGTTTCTCTCGAAAGAAGTGAGTGGGAGGAAAGTAGAGCTTGATAAGGTTATTTTACCTTCTCCCGAATTGGAAAGTAGTTCATCATAGAAATCAGTTCCAGTGGTTGCTACACCAATTAGTGAGGAAGCTAATGATGATGATCATGAAACTTCAAATCAAGTTACTACAGAACCTCGTAGGTCTTCCAGAGTACGGTCCGCACCAGTGTGGTACAGTAATACTATTCTAGAAGTCATGTTACTAGACCATGATAAACCTATGAACTATGAGGAAGTGATGATGAGCCCAGATTCTGCGAAATGGCTTGAGGCCATGATATCTGAGATGGGATCCATGTATGAGAACAAAGTATGGACTTTGGTTGACTTGCCCGATGATCGACAAGCCATCGAGAATAAATGGATCTTCAAGAAGAAGACTAACGCTGATGGTAATGTTACTGTCTACAAAGCTCGACTTGTTGCGAAAGGTTTTCGACAAGTTCAAGGGGTTGACTACGATGAGAAATTTTAACGGTAGCGATGCTTAAGTCTGTCCGAATCATGTTAGCAATTGCTGCATTTTATGATTATGAAATTTGGCAAATGGATGTCAAGACTGCATTCCTGAATGGATTTCTAGAAGAAGAGTTGTATATGATGCAACCAGAAGGTTTTGTCGATCCAAAAGGTGCTAACAAAGTGTGCAACTCCAGCGATCCATTTATGGACTGGTGCAAGCCTCTTGGAGTTGGAATAAACGCTTTGATAGTGTGATCAAAGCATATGGTTTTATACAGACTTTTGGAGAAGCCTGTATTTGCAAGCAAGTGAGTGGGAGCTCTGTAGAATTTCTAGTATTATATGTGGACGACATATTGTTGATTGGAAATGATATAGAATTTCTATATAGCATAAAAGGATACTTGAATAAAAGTTTTTCAATGAAAGACCTCGGTGCAGCTGCTTATATATTGGGCATCAAGATCAATAGAGATAGATCAAGACGCTTAATTGGACTTTCACAAAGTACATACCTTGATAAAGTTTTGAAAAAGTTCAAAATGGATCAAGCAAAGAAAGGGTTCTTGCCGGTAATACAAGGTGTGAAATTGAGTCAGACTCAATGCCCGACCACTGCAGAAGATAGAGAGAAAATGAAAGATGTTCCTTGTGCTTCAGCCATAGGCTCTATCATGTATGCAATGTTGTGTACCAGACCTGATGTGTGCCTTGCTATTAGTTTAGCAGGGAGGTACCAAAGTAATCCAGGAGTGGATCACTGGACAGCAGTCAAGAACATCCTGAAATACCTGAAAAGGACTAAGGATATGTTTCTCGTTTATGGAGGTGATAAAGAGCTAGTCGTAAATGGTTACATCGATGCAAGCTTTGGCACTGATCCGGACGATTCTAAATCACAAACCGGATACATGTTTATATTGAACGGTGGAGCTGTCAGTTGGTGCAGTTCTAAACAAAGCGTCATGGTGGGATCTACATGTGAAGCGGAGTACATAGCTGCTTCGGAAGCAGCAAATGAAGGAGTCTATATGAAAGAGTTCATATCCGATCTAGGTGTCATACCTAGTGCATCGGGTCCAATGAAAATCTTTTGTGACAATACTGGTGCAATTGCCTTGGCAAAGGAATCCAAATTTCACAAGAGAACCAAGCACATCAAGAGACGCTTCAATTCCATCTGGGACCAAGTCCAGGTGGGAGACATAGAGATTTGCAAGATACATACGGATCTAAATGTTGTAGACCCGTTGACTAAGCCTCTTCCACGAGCAAAACATGATCAGCACCAAGGCTCCATGGGTGTTAGAATCATTACTGTGTAATCTAGATTGTTGACTCTAGTGCAAGTGGGAGACTGAAGGAAATATGCCCTAGAGGCAATAATAAAGTTATTATTTATTTCCTCATATCATGATAAATGTTTATTATTCATGCTAGAATTGTATTAACCGGAAACATAATACATGTGTGAATACATAGACAAACATAGTGTCACTAGTATGCCTCTACTTGACTAGCTCATTGATCAAAGATGGTTGAGTTTCCTAACCATGGATATGAGTTATCATTTGATCAGTGGGATCACATCATTAGAAGAATGATGTGATTGACTTGACCCATTTCGTTAGCTTAGCACTTGATCATTTAGTATGTTGCTATTGCTTTCTTCGTGACTTATACATGTTCCTATGACTATGAGATTATGTAACTCCCGCTTACCGGAGGAACACTTTGTGTGCTACCAAACTTCACAACGTAATTGGGTGATTGTAAAGGTGCTCTACAGGTGTCTTCGAAGGTACTTGTTGAGTTGACGTATTTTGAGATTAGGATTTGTCACTCCGATTGTCGGAGAGGTATCTCTGGGCCCTCTCGATAATGCACATCACTATAAGCCTTGCAAGCAATGTAGCTAATGAGTTAGTTACGGGGTGATGCATTATGTAACGAGTAAAGAGGCTTGCCGGTAACGAGATTGAACTAGGTATTGAGATACCGACAATCGAATCTCGGGCAAGTAACATACCGATGACAAAGGGAACAACATATGTTGTTATGCAGTTTGACCGATAAAGATCTTCGTAGAATATGTGGGAGCCAATATGAGCATCTAGGTTCCGCTATTGGTTATTGACCGGAGACGTGTCTCGGTCATGTCTACATAGTTCTCGAACCTGTAGGGTCCGCACGCTTAAAGTTCGATGATGGTTATATTATGAGTTTATGTGTTTTGATGTACCGAAGATAGTTCGGAGTGCCAGATGTGATCACGGACATGACGAGGAGTCTCGAAATGGTCGAGACATAAATATTGATATATTGGACGACTATGTTCGGACACCGGAATGGTTTCGGGGAGTATCGGGCATATACCGGAATACCGAGGGGTTACCGGAACCCCCCGGGGAGACTAATGGGCCTATTGGGCCCTCGTGGAGAAGAGGAGGGGCGGCCAAGGGCAGCACCGCGCCCCCTCCCTCCTCCCCCTAGTCCGAATTAGACAAGGAGGCGGGCGGCTCACCCTTTCCTTTCCCCCTCTCTCTCCTTCCCTCTCCTCTCCTACTCCCACTTGGAAGGGGGGAGTCCTACCCGGTGGGAGTAGGACTCCTCATGGGGCGCGCCTAGGGTGGCCGGCCCCCTCCCCCTCCTCCACTCCTTTATATACGGGGAGGGAGGCACCCCTTGGAGACACAACAATTGATCCCTTGGATCTCT
>NC_041383.1:682368913-682375503 GCF_002162155.2 Triticum dicoccoides | reverse complement strand
CGTGTGCGATACCCCCCCCCCTCCACCATAATCCACCTCGATAATATCGTAGCGGTGCTTAGGCGAAGCCCTGTGTCGGTAGAACATCATCATCGTCACCACGCCGTCGTGCTGACGAAACTCTCCCTCAAAGCTCGGCTGGATCGGAGTTCAAGGGACGTCATCGAACTGAACGTGTGCTGAACTTGGAGGTGCTGTGCATTCGGTACTTGATCAGTCGGATCGTGAAGACGTACGACTGCATCAACCGTGTTGTGCTAACGCTTCCGCTTTCGGTCTACGAGGGTACGTGGACACACTCTCCCCTCTCGTTGCTATGCATCACCATGATCTTGTGTGTGCGTAGGAAAGTTTTTGAAATTACTACGTTCCCCAACAGTAGTGGCTTCACATTGGGTTTAGAAAGTAAAAGCTTTTGAAGCTTAACAATCGCAATATTGGTCATACAAGCAATTCACGAATAATTAGTATAAGGAAGAGAACTTTCACATGCAAATACACTATCTTGGAAATCTTTTGTGATTGTGAGCCCCCATCAAAATATTACATGCCAAAATTGTTGACGTTGGACAAGGAAGACAACGTAATGATTTATGTTTGTTCATATTCATATAGAAGTTATATTATCATAGATCCTTCAACATGTGGTGCTTGCCCCCTATCTTTGCTAGCCAAAATTCCGCACCAAGTAGAGATACTACTTGTGCATCCAAAAACCCCTAAACCAAAATCTTATTTTCAAGATTCCACCATACCTACCTAAGGATTGAGCAAGATCCATCAATTAAGTTGTCATCGGTGCAATAAGGCAATAAAAATTGCTTCTAAAAGTGCTAGACCATTTAGTGTAAAAGAAAATTGAGCGTTGTACGAACTTGTGATGGCAAAGAATAAAAGCGACAGACTGCATAATAAAGGTTGCTATCATAAGGGGCAATATAACGTGACATTATTTTGCACTAAGGGGTTGAGCATACAAACAAATAAGTGCATGGCAACCTCTGCTCCCCTCTGCGAAGGGCCTATCTTTTACTTTTATGTATTTACAAAGAGTCAAAGTTTTTCTCTCTATTCCTTTTTATTTTTCTCCTTTGGAAAGCATCATGTGGTGAGGAAAGATATAGGCACATATGTCCAGTTGAATATGGGTAGCATGAGTTATTATTGTTGACATCACCCTTGAGGTGAATTGAATACGTTGGGAGGCAAAACTATAAGCCCCTATCTTCTATGTGTCCGCTTGAAATGTTTTGCTCATGTGTATGCGGTGAGTGTTAGCAATCATAGAAGACTACATGATGGTTGAGTATGTGGAGCTCTTACTTAGACTCTGTTGAATAAGTTGAATTGCAATTGTTTGGTGACTAAGAATATAGGTTGTTGAGTTTCACGAGAATTCAGTGTTTGAACCTTAACATGTGAATTGGTTGCTACTTGGTTGTGAGAAGTTTTATAAGAAAGAATTTTTGTTATGATGCTAGGAAAAGTGATTGAAATTGTCATTGATCAAACTTGTGCACTTTGCTAGCATTCACACTTCATAATTTAGTCGGATCATATGGTGCTTTTCCCTCTCTATCTTGTTGTGATGAATTGAGTTTTCCCCTTTAAGATTTTGTTGTTATCGGATCGAATACTTTTATGGATTTGAGAACACTTGATATATGTCTTGCAATTGAATACTCGTGGTGACAATGGGGTATCATATTGATTCACTTGATATATGTTTTGGCACTCAACTCGTGGATTCACGCGGTGACATTGGGGTAATCTATGCATAGGGGTTAATGCATGTTCTCGTCTTTTGTTTCTCTGATAGAAATCTTGGAGCACTCTTTGAAGTACTTAGTGTTGGATTGAGTATTATGAATATGAATTTGCTTTGATGTTATTTTAGTACGAACTCTAGGATAGATCGAACGGAAAGAATAGCTTTGTGTTATTTTAGTACGAACTCTTGAATAGATCGAATGGAAAGAATAGCTTTGAGGTGGTTTTGTACCCTACAAACAATTTATTCTTATGTTCTCCGCTAGATAGGAACTTTGGAGTGATTCTTCATCGCACTTTGAGGGATGGTTATATGATCCAATTATATTAGCACTGTTGAGAGATAGTGCTAGCGAAAGTACGGACCCTAGGCCTCATTTTCCATTATTGCAATACCATTTTTGTGCTCGTTTACTATTTGTTACCTTGCTGTTTTTATTTATTCAGATTATAAAAATATATTTCTACTATCAATATTACACTTTTATCACCATCTCTTCGCCGAACTAGTGCACCTATACAATTTTCCATTGTATTGGGTGTGTTGGGGACACAAGAGATTTCTTGTATTTTGTTGCAGGGTTGTTCGAGAGAGACCATCTTCATCCCACACCTCCCACGGATTGATAAACCTTAGGTCATCCACTTGAGGAAAAATTGCTATTGTTCTACAAAACTTTGCGCTTGGAGGCCCAACACGAGTCTACAAGAATAAAGTTGCGTAGTAGACATCAGGGGCCCCGGCATCGAGCAAGCTCGAGCAGAGTGGGGGCAGAGGGAAAGTTTGGAAGACTAGAGAAGACGAATAAAAGGGGATATGGCTCTCTCTTTCCATCTTCGGTGCGGCGGCCTTTTATATCGCCAGCCTCTCCACCTATAGATCTACGTCGTTGGCTCCTGGGCCTGCAGATCGCCCTGAATCTCACTGGCAGAGATCATGCTATACATGGCAAAAAGTGGGGCAAAAATCGAGGCGTCTCGCCCCACTTTCCCCACTCACCACGTTGCAACCGTTCGCTCGCACCCATATCTGATTTCAAATCCCGCAGAATCTGGGATCCGGTAATCCGATTGCTCGTCCTTTAAAGACAATCCAAAAATGCTCGGATCAGTTCCGCCACCCGACACGCAGTGGCTCATTACACTTGGGTGGAGTCACTTCGTGTCTCACTCGAGATTGCAAGAAAACTTTCACTCGTTCAGCATATGGTCCAGAATCTGTCAAGGTATCATGCGAAGGCAAATTCGACGAATGACTAATGCGAGCTCTCGAGCGCCTCCATAGTGCTCAATGCCCCTAGAAGTTTGTCTCGGCTCGACCCGCTTAACCTCAACTGATTGGGGGCTAATGATGAGGACATGTACTAGGGATAGGGTAACAGGCCTGACCTACAGACCCTACCCTAGGACACCAAGCACCTTGTGCTGAGCCCCAGGGCCGAAACAGTGGCCATACATTCTGCAACCTAACATTCACTCGGAAGAGAATGAACCACTTGGTGGACAATTCTCCACTCGACCGGATTATTCACTCGGTAGGATCGTCATAACTCTGAGTGAAGAAGACCAGAAGACCCCCGGGGATGGCAATGGTTGGGACGTGTGTCCACCCTCACCAAGTGTAGTTAGTGCACCTGTTACCAGTAACTAGCGCCCTTAAACCCTCTCTTTCAACTCTTGGTTATGGAGGCATTCATGGGGATCGAGCGAACTCTATATAAGCCACTCCTCAGCTCCATAACAAGGGTTCACATCCTTTGTAATCTATACACTCAATCAACAGCTCCAGAGCACCGAGACGTAGGGCTATTACCTCCTCCGTGAGGGTCCTGAACTTGTAAATCTGAGTGTAACAATTGCGTCGTAGCTAGACTCTGCCCTCTAATTCGTATCCCTATACACTATTGTCAGACTTACACCCACGACAAGTGGCGCCTGGATGTGAGGCGCTCCTATACCTCGCTCAACACAAGTCGGGGGCTAGCCTCGCCCACACAGCTCTTTCTACATGGGCCAGGAGGGCCACAACAACTTCATGTGTGTAGGTATGTGAGGCATCATGCCTCACGTAAAGTTGTACTGCTCATTCTACAAAGTGCACACCAACTGTGGCCACTTAGGATCGAATTCTCCCGCACACGCGGATTCCTTCTATTTTAACTTTTTGTTATATTTTCAAAATTCTAAAATGCATATAATTCTTACACAATTGCTTAATTTTTTTAAAAATGTGTGTCATGTGTTACAAAAATGTTGGTGCAACTTTTAATAAATGTTGATAACATTTGGAGAAAATGTTTGAGCATGTATTTCAAAAATGTTTAACATGTATTCAGAAAAATGTTTGAAAATTAATCTCAATCACGTATTTGCAAAATTTTAAACGTCATAAACAATTTTTTAAGATGTATATGCAAAATTTAGACATCAAAAACATATATTTAAAAACATGTTAATCTCGTATTTTAAAAATGTTGAATAGGTACAAAAATAATGTTTTAGTTGTATAGAAAAAATGTACAACGTTCATGAAAAAAAGTAGACATCAGAATATATAGTTTCCAAGAAATTAATCAAGTATTTGAAATCTGTTCAATATTTATAAAAAATGTTCATTATGTATAAAAAATGTGCACTGCATATAAAAAAATTAGACATCAAAACATATATTTTTAAAAATGTAGTCATGAATTTTAAAAATATTAAACTTGTATAAGAAGAATATTTCATATGTATACAAAAAATTGCATTGTGCATGGAAAAGGTAAACATTGTTAAAAAAATGCTTCTAATGTACAAGAAAAATGTACATTGTATGTGGAAAAACTAGACATGCGTTTGAAAAGTAAAGAAAGGAGAACAAAACCAGAGAGAAACATAAAAAACGAAGAAAGCAGGTGAAAACCAAATGAAGGAAAAAAAAGGCAAAGGGCAAAAAACAAAGAAAATCGGTTGAAAGATATTAAAAAGAGGAAAATCGGTCAAAACCAAAGAAGGAAGATAAAGAGAAAAACGAAACCAGTAGGAAAACAAGAAAAACCATTGAAAAGCAAAGAAAATCGTAAATAAGGTAGGAAGAAAACAGTAAAACTGACAGGAAACTGAGAAAACAAAGAAAAGAAAAAACCCAACGAAAACCATAAAGAAAAGCACAGAAAAGGAAAGAAACAACAAAACAGATGAAAACCAGACCAGTGCAACCAATAGTTAGAGAGAAGAAAGAAAAACCAACTGTAGAGCGAGCGAAGGAAACCCGAACGAACGAACACACACGAGCGAGCAACGAAAAAACACCAACACGAGCCGGTCCAGTAAACTACAGCGATACTAGCTTAAGGCTCCCGTCAGGCGAGATATAGTCCTAGCGTAACGTTGGACAATTTTGCTGGGTCAGGGAGGGTCAATATCTTGTAAAATGTATAAAGATATTTTTAAAATGTCACGAGCATATTTATGAAACACGTGCATATTTTTAAAGTAACATATGTATTTTTGAACGGTACCAAACCTTTATTTTACATTGGATAACATTTTTAGAAAATGCACGTACATTTTTCTGAAATGCATGAACGTTTGTTAAATGTCACAAACATTTAGTTTGAATGATATCAACATCTCTTTTTAAATTATGCTAACAAAATATTTATGTCGCGTTGAAAAATGAATTCATGGTGAACAACATTTTTAAGTTCATTTTTTTGCAATATATGCATTTATAATATTTATGAAAATATAAATAGAAATAAACAAAAAGTTTTTTGGGATGGAAATAAACAAAAACTAATGTACGTGCCTACGTGTACATGTGTGATTATTGGTTGGCCCATTTAGGGACTACACTGAGGCGAGGGAAACACTCTGCCTCACTATAAGCAAGAGAAAGTAGTGCCTTTGTGTCTTCCTGGTGCGAGACAGAAGGAACCTCGCCCCAAGTGTCGCTCTAGTGGACTCGTTTAGTTTTTCTTTTTGCGGGGAGAACCATTAACTCAACCTGCATAAGCGTGATCCAGTTCACAAAGCTTTAAGACACCATATGGGCCAGACCTCAACCAGAATGGAGTTTTAACATCAACACGACCAATCCTAGCTAGCTCATGACTAACACAATTTTTTGTATGCCTGAGCATTCACTAATGTCGTCCTCTCTCCCCTAATGAGGGCATTGATCTCTTGAACAAGGAAAACATCACAGGATCTACTTGTGGTCTCGTGACTAATCATCACCGTAGCCTACAAACAATCTATTTCTAATATGAAAGGTAATGAGCTCCATTTCAGAGCAAGCACGACACCCTCTCTACAAGCTTCTAACTCAGCCACCAGTGCATTATCACCTGTGAAGAGGTATCTGCACGAGCTAAGGATGACGTGTCTTGCGTTATCTCGTAGCACCATACCTGCACCACCATTCCCAGCATGTTTCGAGAAGGCACATCCATGTTGAGTTTGAGCCAACCCGCAGACGAAGGCTCCCAATTCTCATCAAGCGGTACAGCAACGCGAGTTCTTGCCTTTCCATGCCCGGCTATACCAGCTGCATGCAATGTCGGGGAGCAAATGACCATCTTCCCCTTTGTTAAGTCTGTCTAGGGGTGTTGTTGAATGCAAAGGAGCGGGGCAATATAGCCATGTAAAAATCTCTACGATGCTTCCACTAGGAGGGGGTACTTCTCGTTTGTGGTCTTGTTGCATATGTGATAGGATCGCCATAGAGACATCAACATTGCCATGTGTGACATGTCTAGCAGCGGATGTTGGCCGTGAAATAGCCATTTCAGCCCAGTGTTCCTGAATGCATCAATGTCTGGAATCGCCCTAGC
>NC_041383.1:682363992-682368711 GCF_002162155.2 Triticum dicoccoides | reverse complement strand
GGATGAGAGGAACGGGGTGAGCGGGGAGGGGTGTGCTAAAAGAAACGCGTTCACGCTGTTTGCATAGGGCCTGAATGATTCTAGGGAGGTGACATGGCGACCAACCTTACTTTAGGATCCATGCTTGTCATCGTACGTCTACCGTGGCGTTCGCTCTGGACCTCTAAAAATATGATGTCAAATTTTTAGTCTTTTCATAAAAAAATAGGTGGAAGCCCTATGTGTGATTTCGAGCATGAAAGCAAAACCAAATTCAATATAAAATTAGTAGCAAATGTATGCAAATCCTAAAAGCGCATTGTCACATCGCATAGATGAGAGCGACATTTCTCTAAAGAAGACGAATACATTTCTT
Organism: Triticum dicoccoides; assembly: GCF_002162155.2. Classification (NCBI taxonomy): domain Eukaryota; kingdom Viridiplantae; phylum Streptophyta; class Magnoliopsida; order Poales; family Poaceae; genus Triticum; species Triticum dicoccoides. The sequence continues at coordinate 682,368,356 of NC_041383.1, read as the reverse complement.
GTATGATTTGGACTCTCCGCCGCCAAAAGAAGCACACTTATAATCAAATAAAGTGAAGTGGGTATAGGACCAGATGCAAACCACCAATCACCATCCGATTCTCAAATATTTTGGACGAGCATGTACGATTTCTTTTAAGACCGACAACGCACACTAGCTGGCATCTGGTTGGCTTTAGTTGGTTCTCGAGTGTCCCTTGAGTTATTTTTCTCAGTGTTACCAAAACCAGAAATTTATATATGTGAAGTAGAAAAAAGAACCTATTTTACGGTTTTAACTCTTCATAAATAAAACTAAGAAGAAATATATCTTACTCCTACGAGGGAGGTGACGTGGCGACCAACCTTGCTTTAGGATCCATGCTTGTCATCGTACGTCTACCGAGGCGTTCGCTCTGGACCTCTGAAAATATGATGTCAAATTTGTAGTCTTTTCATAAAAAAATAGGTGGAAGCCCAGGTATTTTTTTACCTTTAAAATGTGTGTGATTTCGAGCATGAAATCAAAACCAAATTCAATATAAAATTAGTAGCAAATGTATGCAAATCCTAAAAGCGCATTGTCACATCGCATAGATGAGAGCGACATTTCGCTAAAGAAGACGAATACATTTCTTGTATGATTTGAACTCTCAGTCGCCAAAAGAAGCACACTTACAATCAAATAAAAGTGAAGGGGAGTACATGACCTGATGCAGACCACCAATCACCATCCGATTCTCAAATATTTTGGACGAGCATGTACGATTTCTTTTAAGGTCGACAACGCACACTAGCTGGCATCTGGCTAGCTTTAGCTGGTTCTCGAGTGTGCCTTCAGTTATCTTTTCTCAGTGTTACCAAAACCAGAAATTTATATATGTGAAACGAAAAAAAACTATTTTACAGTTTTTTTTGCGATGGAAATAGGGTGTTTTATTCCAAACTCACAGAATTACAATCCTTAGCAACAAGTCTTACTCCAGTTTCAACTCTTTCTAAAACTAAAAAGAAACATATCTTACTCCAGTGGTGCAATTTTTTGTCCGGTTTGAAGGTACGATTTTTCACCGCTGACCAACCATCAAAACCACTTGCATACTCACCCCATAGGTTGGTTAATTTCCCACGGCAGAACTCATCGCGTTATCGGCCACATCATCGAATTCGGATGTCATGGCATTTGAATCGGCATATATCTTTTCTTCTAGAAACGCAAATCAACGTTCTGACGTCCATCCAAAGAGAAGAAGGGCGACATAGCGTGATAAGGGATTTCTGTTTTTAGATTATGGCTTGATATTGGATGCCGACGAGGCAAGGCATGCGTACGTTACGTTTGGTGCACATGCCCTAACCACGACGGTTTAAAGACCAGCGGCGTTTTGGTGTATAATTAGGATTGGGCTTTGGGTGAGTCTGGGGCCCACCCCCTGAAAATCGGGGGGGGGGGATGTTTAGATTAGAGAGAAGGTTTCGTAACCTTGCGTACGTTCTCTTCGTAGGTGTAGGATTTTCGGTTTCGGCGTCAACCACAACCGCGAGGTGGAGTGTTTTGTAGTAGTACTCCTCGGAGGCAGGCATGAGCTGGGTACACGTCGGAGATCAGATTCCGGGGCCCCGCCACATCCGTCGCGACTCCCAGACTATTCTCCACAGGGAAAGATACGCGCTGGGCGGGCGGGCCCACGGCACCAAGAATTCCAGCACCTTCCCTCGCCGACTGGCGGGGCCCATGCCCGCAACTTGCCCGGCGACGCGCGACGACACCGCGTGCGTTTCCTTCCTGCTATTTGACTCCAGCTCACGTCCGACTCCGCACGCTCCCGTCCGCGAACCAGCGCGAGGTCCCTGGACCGGGGGCGATCCGCAGCTGTCCACGGGGGAACGGACGGCCGATGCGGCTCCGGTCCACCGGGCCCTCGTGGGGAGAAACGCCCACGGCTATAAAGGCAAGCGGCCGCGCCCCGTCAGCTCATCCGGTTGGTCGGTCTCCCTCCCTCCCTCCCTATCGTCTGTTTCCTTCGGCCGAAAAGCTCCCCGTTCCCTGCCCCTGCTCCGCCCCTCGTCCCCAGCCTCCGCTCCGGTAAGCGCCCCGAATCACATATGTTTTCCCGCTTCCTGCGCCGGATTTCTGCGTGGCGGGCGCGTGTCTCGTTGTTTGGGTGCCCCGCGCGGTTTTGTTCTGGGTTGAGCTCGTCCCGTGGATCTATGGATCCTGGTGGAACCTTCGACGTAGCACGTATGCGTGTGGCTCTTAGCTCTTGCCCGGCATGGGAGAAGATCTCGTGGTTCATGGGGTTTAGAGACGCGCTGATTTTGGCCTGGATAGTTAGGAAAAGATGTGTGGTTCTTGGTTGAATCTGTCAATAAAAAAGGGCCGTCCAGTCCAAGGCTCCAAGCTGAGCATAAGTTACTGCTATTTTATCATCTATTGTTAGAGTTGCTGTTGGTTAGCGTCTGGAGATGAGGATTAAGGAAATTGTAAAATATTTCCGTGGCCTTGATGGTCTATCCATTCCACGGAACTGTTACTGAAAACGGTCGTACTGTCCTTTCGTGATGAAACGCTTATTACTTGTAGGACTCAATCGGGGCACCTCTTCCGTTAATTTTTGCTGTCCGCTGAATTTGCTTTGAGTTAACCGTGTAGGATTCATGAGAATAGCAGCTTGCAATTCTTATCAGTTCTCGATGAAAACCCGTACGAACAGTACGGAGCACTGTTTGACATGAGAAATGAATAGTGTACAGCATGAGCTGGTTATGCCAAAAAAAAAAATGTCAGCAATTATGCATCGCTTTCTTTCTGTAGAGGCACCTACCCAATCAGAGTACCCTATCCTAGCTAAGCTCGAAATTTCCCTTTTGTGCATTATATATGATGGATCCACAACGCTTCCCGTGCCGTCCCCGAAAACCCTGCTCATGCAAAACATGTGCGAGCACTTGCTCTGTACGCGTCCCCCACCTAATTTAGGCCACTCTTGGCCGGTGCCCATGTGACCCGCGATCCAAATTTCTACTCCCTACTTGCCTCACCAACCTCCGGAATTTTCTTGTGATTGCAGCTCTTGGTAATTGGATACATGGCCTCACCCGCCACACCGACACAGTCCACCGGCGCCCAGGAGGAGGCCGCGGCCCGCCAGTCGCTCATCGGGATCTCCCAGTCCACCCCGGCAGCAGGGGAGGCCCTCAGCGTCAAGTCGCCGAACGGCCGCACGGAACACGGGCAGGACGACAGCGGGGCGGCCGACAAGTCCAGGTCGATGCTCATGTCCATCTCCAACCAGTCCCCGGAGGCTCGCCAGCCCACGCCGTGCCCGCACAGCAACGCCGCTTAAGCTTGATATTAGCCCTGTAATAGTACTGATTAGCCCTGCAGCCGCATCTGTCGATATGTTGCGCACCCTTGTGTGGCGCTCTTAATAATCGCCATGTTCCTGGGTTTTCGGTGATGAAATGATATGCAATGTGGAATACTACTGATTACATAGTTACGTGCATGGGATGCGAGTCTGGTGTTGCTCCGATTTGGGTGTGGAATTTTCGTGTATATGTAGTGGCCTAGGAGCATATATAGCCGACTTGGTAAATGCGATCCCTCAAATGTTCGTGGATAGTGACCGGTCATCTTTTAAATAGTCGATTCGACAAATGGATACTTTAAATTAAAAGCCTCAAGGCTTCATGCGTGCCCATGTCCAGTGACCGGCTGCGGCCCTCAGAGTGTTGGTTAGGTCGCCGGCGAGGTAGAATAGCACATGTGACATGAGCCGGCTCATGGGACTCAAGGCAACGCGGTTGCGGTGTCTGGACTGGTGCACCATACGGGGCACCGGAAAATGCGACTCCGCCTCGCCAACGTGCCGCGAGGGCTGCCGCCACCTCCCGCGCCTGCTGCCTCGCACGACGCGCCATGTTTGCGTCGGCCTACGCTCATGTTGTGTTCACATCCGCCTTGGCGCGCCAACAGAGGAGTTGCGCATCCGCCACCGCGTTCGATCACTAGACGGACCGCACCGCCTCTGGTGAGGCAACGATGCCATACCTCGCGGCTGATCCATGCGCCATTTGTTCTGATGCAATGGATTTTCGACGGAAGGAGTCCAAGCGTTGTCGTCGGGCGGCCTCCTCCCATGAACGGTGGAGCGCAAGTCGAACGATCATCTTCTTCTCGAGGCTGCGTGGGATGAGCTTGGCGTCGACGGATCTGAAGGTGTAGGACTCAGATCCACTGCCCGCCATGCCAGAGAAGGCCGGAGATCTCCGGACGGGAGCTTGGGGGTGGAGTGGAGTAGAGGGAAGGGGTGGAGTGGCTAAGATTTGGTCCGGTAAACAAATGCGGATGATTATATGTAGGGTTGGGTGGGTCAACGTGGG
>NC_041383.1:682348697-682363854 GCF_002162155.2 Triticum dicoccoides | reverse complement strand
ACTGCCCGCCATGCCAGAGAAGGCCGGAGATCTCCGGACGGGAGCTTGGGGGTGGAGTGGAGTAGAGGGAAGGGGTGGAATGGCTAAGTTTGGTCCGGTAAACAAATGCGGATGATTATATGTAGGGTTGGGTGGGTCAACGTGGGTCGGGTCCGACATGACGAACGCGCCTGATCGCACCCGGGCCTATTCATATCCATTTCATATTTGGGCTAGATATGAAGGATGCCGGTCGCCCGTGTGTTTAAGACCGGTTTGAGACGTCCGTTTGAGTTGGATTTTTTTTTTTACAGTTACTAACTGCACAGACGTATGAGGAGGATTTGAGTCGCCCGGCTCTAGATTGTGATCATCGCCGTTCACTGGTGGATGTCTAGCTCCACGGCATTTCGTTGTTTTAATTGACATGTATCAGCCGTCGTACAGTCCCAACGGCTCATCATGCGCTGTTCAGACATAGATCTCCACGGCAAAGCTTGTCAACAGCGAGTAAAAAGCATAAAACACCACAATTGTGCAGCAAATACCATTTGCCACCACTTTTTGAAAATTTAATACTCTCTTGAAATAGGCTTTCATCCCACTATATTAATATAGCAACCATCCGACACACCATAGAGTCCAACACTGAGGCAAACAACACAATCATGCCGAAAAGGAAAAAATAAGAGAAAAAATGCCAGAAGCACCGGATCAACGAAAGATGTAGTATCCCGCAACCGTTGCGCCCTCCGGAGAATTCCACCACACTCCTATGCCCCTAAATTGCCGCGTACCAAGCAAAACCTTAAGAAGGAGTGTGACGATGACGACGTTGCTACCCGGACGAATCATAGGATTTCTCCCGGTACACGAAGGGAATCGGTGGAGGGGGACTCCCGACGCCCTTTAAGAAAGATGGCGACGCACACAGGCGTCACTGCGCCGGTGCCGACCAGACCCGATAGGGATTTCTCCCGACCCCTCATACCCACAACCCAGGACCAACCGCTGGCTCCACCTTGCCTTTCGTCTGCCAACATGCGCCACCACAGTCACGAAGACACTACCGTCGTCTCACCACAACAGATGCTGCAAGGCCGGCCGGACCAAAATGAAGCCACCGTTGACAGGGCCCGACAGTACCGCAACCACGTGGGAGGGGACAACCTCCACCAGCTCAGGCGGTAGCAGACCGGACGCAGCAGCAGGAGCACACGAGGCCAACTGCCCGGCCAGGCCCAGATTGGGCCCGCTAAGCTCCTGTCACCGCGCTGCAGCAGACGCAGCACATTAGCCGCCGCCCCCGTCGCCTGTAGTTCCCCCGCTCCAGCCGGAGGCGACCTGCAGGAGTCCAGGACGGCCCGCCATGACCCAGATCAGGCCCAGAGGGCCCAGATCTGGGCTTTCTGGGTGCTGCCGGCCAACCCCCGCCGCCGCCGCCAAGGGGTCGCGCCGTCGCCACTCCCACCGTCCGACATGCACCGGAGCACCACCAGCCGAACCACAGCGCCGCCGGAGACGCCCGCCCGAGCCGGGATCCTCGTCGTGAAGAAGAAGGGGCCCGCCACTGCCGGCCACAACAGCGCCGCGCGGGTAAGCGCCCGACCGCGCCAGCCGACAACAGCGGCATGAGGGGAGGTGGGAGGGGGCTTAGGCGGCGAGGGAAGGAAAGGCCGCGCCGGTCGCCCCGCTCGGGGAGGCAACATGGGGGGTACGGGGCTTCAAAAATTAATACAACACAATCCATGTTTTCTACAAAAGATTAGAGTTGAGTTCGGTGCATTCTGTTAATTCTTTGAAAAGTTGTGGCAAACGATATCATTGTCGTAATTGTGGTGAATTTATGCTTTTTACTCCGCTGACGCGGCGGATGAGGAAAAGCATGGGTTCTTTGCGTGAAGCAAAAACACCGCGAGGATTGTCAATAGACTTCCACTGTCGCGCTAATTTTCTAAAATCCAAATCTGATCCACTCATCTAAAAACAAAAATGGCAAATGCCATTTGTAACTATGAGCAATTTTTGTTTATGCAATAAGACATTCACTAACAATTAACTGCCGATTTGTTTTCTCATCTTGTGATTTGAACAGACTGGCTCGGTCCGACGATGGAGAGGCAACTGCGGCAATACTCCATCTACTCGCTTGGGGGAACAAGACAATCCCTCGCCCCACCCCACAACTCCTCGTGCGCGGAATATGTTCAGTTATCAACATATCAGGACACCAAGGTTCCTTTGAGACATAGGGGTGCTTTTGTAGTCCGATCCCGCCATGACAAGTTATGCTAGGGGAGCGTGGGTGATGTTGTTTGGGAATATATCTATCGGGCAACATTTTCCATCTAAGATGTATCCATGACTTTTGAAGTTTACATATACATTTCTTACATTTCATGCAATACTCTGTAAAATTTGGAATGATGTATAATATTCGGCCAGAGTGTAGATTTGCATGTTTACATGTCAGTGATTTCATGATCCTTTCCGAACTCCAAAAAATCTACACAAAACTAGGAGACGACTTTTTTAGATGACGAAGACTTGCCATAGTAGAGGGACAGGGGAGACATGTGGGCCCCAACATAGGCACTCCATGGTGCCTCCTCCGAGCATTGAGGTGACGGACAGGGCGGGCTAGGAGCAGGTCGACAAAAAGAAGGGCGATGTCGGTGCCATGTAGCTTCTTCCTGGCCGTGACCGCCAGAGAGGAAGAGGGTCCAATGGATAAGATGACGGTGACTTGGCAGATAGTTGGCAATGGGCGAGGACAGGGACAGTGGGAAGGAGCATGCCACTAGTGAGGACGAAGATGCGAGCGACGAAGGGGTGCGAGGGGATGACAAAGAGGGTTTCTTCTATTAGAAGGAAGTAGAAGAACTCCTAGGAAGAGGGATCTGAATGGAGATGACGAGGAGGTTAGGGGAGAAACAAACATGTATTTTTCACGTGGCGATGTCATATGGACAATAATTTCTTTCAACTTCACGTTACTCAAATATCTCGGATAGAAATCCTCTGAATTTTTTATCAAGGAGGTTATGGGATGTCGGATTTTAGGTCCTCAGAGCTAGGAAGTTCAGGTCGACTCCACGCTTGGAGCTCATGAGGAGAGTTTCTAACGGCCAACCTATTCTAAAGTTGGGGGTGGGGGGAGGAGTGATTAATTTGTGATACCTTATGCATAGTGTAAGTGCATCTAGTGCCCCTTAGTGATTTTCGTGTATTGAAGACTTATAAGTTAAGGGGCTGATGCGTTTGTGAGTGTACACAGGTCTGTAAGTCTATGAGTTTGATATTTACAGAGAAAGTCGACCCCTAAAAATGAATGTCTTCGACTGAAGACTTTGGATTTCTTAAGACTTTCTGAAGACTTTGAAAGTGAAGAAATTGGTGTGACCATGAAGAGTTGGTATTCATACGAGGAACATGAAGCATGAAGCCTTTTGTTTTCATAGTTTCATTTTTCTCTTTCTTGAGTCATAGAAAACACCATACTGTTAAAGGGGGTCGAGGAAATATCAAGGAAAAATTTCCAAGTGATGCTTATCTCAAAATCCTACACCTACCAATCCCTTCGAGTGAAGCCATTGGAAATCTCATACAGCACAGTCAATTTCTTCAGTGACAGAGACGAAGTTCTTCTGGTCTCTGAGGAATTTGTTCTGACTGAGGAGTTAGGAATTCGCCAGTGCGGATTGCCTACAGGTGAGGAACATGATAGCCCTGAGGAATTTGATAGTCAAATTTCCGATCATTGCTGTGCTATGCGCCAGCTGTCCCAAAATATCTTACCCACCTAACGGTCATATCATTGAAGGGCATTTATGTCTTACCATGTCGGGCTGCTCCCTAGGCTATAAATTGCCGTGCCCTACAACCACTAGCTGGTTGGCTGCTCCGAGAGAAACTGACACTTGTCATTTGAGAGCATCCCATCCTCCGAGGACTTTGAGCGAAAATCATCAAGTGAGGAAACCCAAACCCAAACACCTTCAAAACCAAAGTGATTGAGCATCACTGAAGAGATTGATCCTGCGTGGATCCGATGCTTGTTACCTTTGAAGACTGTGCATCTTCCAGACGATTAGGCGTCATGGTCTGAGCATCCAAGAGGAAATTGTGGATCACCGAGTGACCGAGTTTGTTAAGGTTTGGAAGTCACCTGAAGACTTACCACGAGTGATTGGGCAAGGTTTGTGTGACCTTAGCTGAAGGAGAATATGGTGAGGACTGTGTGTCCGGGACTGTGAGTCCTCAGGTTTAAATACCTAGCCATTCCAACCAGACGTACGACTGTCACAACAGTTGGAACTGGTCAATCAAATCATTGTCTTCACCAAGCCAACTGGTTCTATTTCCTCAACTCTTCCATTTCCTCATTACTGTGTTGTGTGCTTGTTCATATCTGTTTGAAGACTTTGTCTGAAGACTTTCTCAATTTCCTCGGTTTAATTTTTTCAGTCTGTTTGTCTTCATCCTGTTTATCATGTGTTTACGCTTTCTGTACTCCGTGCTTGTTTCATTCCATCATGATAACCATGCTTATGTTCTTTTATGTTTTCATATGAGTACTTATTCCGCTGCAAGTAGTTCTTCGCTTAGGAATTTCCTCACCCTGAAAATCCTCAGTGAAGAATTCATAAAAATCACCTATTCACCCCCGTCTAGTCGATATAACGCACTTTCAATTGGTATCAGAGCAAGGTACTCCCTTGTTCTGTGTGATTTTGGTTTAACCGCCTATAGTTTTAGTTATATCGACCGCAGGTATGATCAAGATCTCTGCTGGGTGTCCTACCTTCGATGGGACGGACTACCCCTACTGGAAGAATAAGGTGCGAATGCATCTTGAGGCAATTGATAACAATCTCTAGTATGTTGTGGAAAATGGTGTTCCCTTTGTCACACCTTCTGTGAGTGCTGCTGATGTGAAGAGATTCAAGCAACTCGATTCTGAAGCGAAGAACATCATATGTGGCCATCTGAGTAAATGGCAGTATGGCAGAGTGAGTGCTTTGGAAACTGCTAAGCTTATCTGGGATAGGCTGTCCAAAGTAAATGATGGAGTCTCAACACAGCGTGACTCTTGGGTTGACGTTCTTCGCAATCTCTTCAACCGCTTCAAAAGACTCGACAATGAGAATGTACAACAGAGCTTCGATCGCCTCACTAACATCTCAAATGAGCTTCAAGCACTTGGTGCCACTGACATCACCGACCATGAGGTGGTGAAGAAATTGCTGAGATCGCTTGATTCCTCATTTGATACTGTGGCACTGATGATACAAGAACGTGGAGACTACAAGTCACTTGATCCCACTGATATCCTTGAAAGGCTAAACACTCATGAGTTCCAACTTGCTGAGAAGATAGATCTCTATGGTCCGAGCTATGGCAGATCACACGCTCTGAAGGCCAAGGTAGTGTCTGAATCTGAAGGTGAAGATTCTGGTAGCAGCCTTGGTGATCCTGAAGAACTGAGCCAGGAGCTAGCAATGCTCATGAAGAAATTCCAGAAGTTCTCGAGGCGTGGTCGTTTTGGAAAATCCTCAAGAAGTGATGATTCCTCATCCCGTGACTACAAGAATAGGCTATGCCACAAATGCAAGAAACCTGGTCACTACATTCAAGACTGTCCTCAGTGGGAAAAGGAATCAAAGAAGAAGAAATACAAGGATTACAGTTCTGATGACTCAAAGAAGAAGAAGAAATCTTCAAAGTCTTCATCATCAAAATCCTCAAAGTCTTCATCTCACAAGAAGAGCAGCTCCAAGAAGGCTCGGGCATTCATTGGCAAGGAAATGGACTCTGAAGCCGAATCTGAGGAACATGAGGAAGATGAGGCATCTGAGGAGTCAGAATCTGGTGTGGCAAGCCTAGCTGTCACGCCCAATATGCGATACTATCCTAAAGAGACTAGAAGGTCCCACCAAGGATAGAACTGCATATTGAAATGCTTTTGCAAGGTGGATATCATTACATCAACATTACATAATAGATGGGGATACATACAAAAGGCATACAAAGCGACATGGATACATCATCATTTTACATAAGAGCATCATCCGACTACGGATGAAACACAAACAGAAACTCAAACGACATCCACCCTGCTAGCCCAGGCTGCCGACCTGGAACCTATCCCCTGATCAAAGAAGAAGCAGAACAAGAACTCCAAAACAAGCAAACATCGCTCTCACGCCATGATCTTCACAAAACCTGCACCTGCAACTGTTGTTGTAGTAATCTGTGAGCCACGAGGACTCAACAATCCCATTACCATGGGTATCAAGACTAGCAAAGCTTAAAGGGAAAGGAAGGGGTAAAGTGGTGAGATGGCAGCAGCGACTAAGCATATATGGTGGCTAACATACGCAAATAAGAGCGAGAAGAGAGCAAACGGAACGGTCGTGAAGCTAGCAATGATCAAGAGGTGATCCTGAACTCCTACTTACGTCAAGCATAACCCAAAACCGTGTTCACTTCCCGGACTCCGCCGAGAAGAGACCATCACAGCTACACACACGGTACACGAAGGGAATCGGTGGAGGGGGACTCCCGACGCCCTTTAAGAAAGATGGCGACGCACACAGGCGTCACTGCGTCGGTGCCGACCAGACCCGACAGGGATTTCTCCCGACCCCTCATACCCACAACCCAGGACCAACCGCTGGCTCCACCTTGCTTTTCGTCTGCCAACATGCGCCACCACAGTCACGTAGACACTACCGTCGTCTCACCACAACAGATGCTGCAAGGCCGGCCGGACCAAAATGAAGCCACCGTTGAAAGGGCCCGGCAGTACCGCAACCACGTGGGAGGGGACAACCTCCACCAGCTCAGGCGGTAGCAGACCGGACGCAGCAGCAGGAGCACACGAGGCCAACTGTCCGGCCAGGCCCAGATTGGGCCCGCTAAGCTCCTGTCACCGCGCTGCAGCAGACGCAACACATTAGCCGCCGCCCCCGCCGCCTGTAGTTCGCCCGCTCCAGCCGGAGGCGACCTGCAGGAGTCCAGGACGGCCCGCCATGACCCAGATCAGGCCCAGAGGGCCCAGATCTGGCCTTTCTGGGCGCTGCCGGTCAACCCCCGCCGCCGCCGCCAAGGGGCTGCGCCGTCGCCACTCCCGCCGTCCGACATGCACCGAAGCACCACCAGCCGAACCACAGTGCCGCCGGAGACGCCCGCCTGAGCCGGGATCCTCGTCGTGAAGAAGAAGGGGCCCGCCACTTCTCGCCACAACAGCGCCGCGCGGGTAAGCGCCCGACCGCGCCAGCCGACAACAGCGGCATGAGGGGAGGTGGGAGGGGGCTTAGGCGGCGAGGGAAGGAAAGGCCACGCCGGTCGCCCCGCTCGAGGAGGCAACATGGGGGGTACGGGGCTTCAAAAATTAATACAACACAATCCATGTTTTCTACAAAAGATTAGAGTTGAGTTCGGTGCATTCTGTTAATTCTTTGAAAAGTTGTGGCAAACGATATCATTGTCGTAATTGTGGTGATTTTATGCTTTTTACTCCGCTGACGCGGCGGATGAGGAAAAGCATGGGTTCTTTGCGTGAAGCAAAAACACCGCGAGGATTGTCAATAGACTTCCACTGTCGCGATAATTTTCTAAAATCCAAATCTGATCCACTCATCTAAAAACAAAAATGGCAAATGCCATTTGTAACTATGAGCAAATTTTGTTTATGCAATAAGACATTCATTAACAATTAACTGCCGATTTGTTTTCTCATCTTGTGATTTGAACAGACTGGCTCGGTCCGACGATGGAGAGGCAACTGCGGCAATACTCCATCTACTCGCTTGGGGGAACAAGACAATCCCTCGCCCCACCCCACAACTCCTCGTGCGCGGAATATGTTCAGTTATCAACATATCAGGACACCAAGGTTCCTTTGAGACATAGGGGCGCTTTTGTAGTCCGATCCCGCCATGACAAGTTATGCTAGGGGAGCGTGGGTGATGTTGTTTGGGAATATATCTATCGGGCAACATTTTCCATCTAAGATGTATCCATGACTTTTGAAGTTTACATATACATTTCTTACATTTCATGCAATACTCTGTAAAATTTGGAATGATGTATAATATTCGGTCAGAGTGTAGATTTGCATGTTTACATGTCAGTGATTTCATGATCCTTTCCGAACTCCAAAAAATCTACACAAAACTAGGAGACGATTTTTTTAGATGACGAAGACTTGCCATAGTAGAGGGACAGGGGAGACATGTGGGCCCCAACATAGGCACTCCATGGTGCCTCCTCCGGGCATTGAGGTGACGGACAGGGCGGGCTAGGAGCAGGTCGACAAAAAGAAGGGCGATGTCGGTGCCATGTAGCTTCTTCCTGGCCGTGACCGCCAGAGAGGAAGAGGGTCCAATGGATAAGATGACGGTGACTTGGCAGATAGTTGGCAATGGGCGAGGACAGGGGCAGTGGGAAGGAGCATGCCACTAGTGAGGACGAAGATGCGAGGGACGAAGGGGTGCGAGGGGATGACAAAGAGGGTTTCTTCTATTGGAAGGAAGTAGAAGAACTCCTAGGAAGAGGGATCTGAATGGAGATGACGATGAGGTTAGGGGAGAAACAAACATGTATTTTTCACGTGGCGATGTCATATCGATAATAATTTCTTTCAACTTCACGTTACTCAAATATCTCGGATAGAAATCCTCTGAATTTTTTATCAAGGAGGTTATGGGATGTCGGATTTTAGCTCCTCAGAGCTAGGAAGTTCAGGTCGACTCCACGCTTGGAGCTCATGAGGAGAGTTTCTAACGGCCAACCTATTCTAAAGTTGGGGGTGGGGGGAGGAGTGATTAATTTGTGATACCTTATGCATAGTGTAAGTGCATCTAGTGCCCCTTAGTGATTTTCGTGTATTGAAGACTTATAAGTTAAGGGGCTAATGCGTTTGTGAGTGTACACAGGTCTGTAAGTCTATGAGTTTGATATTTACAGAGAAAGTCGACCCCTAAAAATGAATGTCTTCGACTGAAGACTTTGGATTTCTTAAGACTTTCCGAAGACTTTGAAAGTGAAGAAATTGGTGTGACCATGAAGAGTTGGTATTCATACGAGGAACATGAAGCGGGAAGCCTTTTGTTTTCATAGTTTCATTTTTCTCTTTCTTGAGTCATAGGAAACACCATACTGTTAAAGGGGGTTGAGGAAATACCAAGGAAAATTTTCCAAGTGATGCTTATCTCAAAATCCTACACCTACCAATCCCTTCGAGTGAAGCCATTGGAAATCTCATACAACTCAGTCAATTTCTTCAGTGACAGAGACGAAGTTCTTCTGGTCTCTGAGGAATTTGTTCTGAATGAGGAGTTAGGAATTCGCCAGTGCGGATTGCCTACAGGTGAGGAACATGATAGCCCTGAGGAATTTGATAGTCAAATTTCCGATCATTGCTGTGCTATGCGCCAGCTGTCCCAAAATATCTTACCCACCTAACGGTCATATCATTGAAGGGCATTTATGTCTTACCATGTCGGGCTGCTCCCTAGGCTATAAATTGACGTGCCCTACAACCACTAGCTGGTTGGCTGCTCCGAGAGAAACTGACACTTGTCATTTGAGAGCATCCCATCCTCCGAGGACTTTGAGCGAAAATCATCAAGTGAGGAAACCCAAACCCAAACACCTTCAAAACCAAAGTGATTGAGCATCACTGAAGAGATTGATCCTGCGTGGATCTAACGCTTGTTACCTTTGAAGACTGTGCATCTTCCAGACGGTTAGGCGTCATGGTCTGAGCATCCAAGAGGAAATTGTGGATCATCGAGTGACCGAGTTTGTTAAGGTTTGGAAGTCACCTGAAGACTTACAACGAGTGATTGGGCGAGGTTTGTGTGACCTTAGCTGAAGGAGAATATGGTGAGGACTGTGTGTCCGGGACTGTGAGTCCTCAGGTTTAAATACCTAGCCATTCCAACCAGACGTACGACTGTCACAACAGTTGAAACTGGTCAATCAAATCATTGTCTTCACCAAGCCAACTGGTTCTATTTCCTCAACTCTTCCATTTCCTCATTACTGTGTTGTGTGCTTGTTCATATCTGTTTGAAGACTTTGTCTGAAGACTTTCTCAATTTCCTCGGTTTAATTTCTTCAGTCTGTTTGTCTTCATCCTGTTTATCATGTGTTTACGCTTTCTGTACTCCGTGCTTGTTTCATTTCATCATGATAACCATGCTTATGTTCTTTTATGTTTGTATATGAGTACTTATTCCGCTGCAAGTAGTTCTTCGCTTAGGAATTTCCTCACCCTGAAAATCCTCAGTGAAGAATTCATAAAAATCACCTATTCACCCCCGTCTAGTCGATATAACGCACTTTCAATTGGTATCAGAGCAAGGTACTCCCTTGTTCTGTGTGATTTTGGTTTAACCGCCTATAGTTTTAGTTATATCGACCGCAGGTATGATCAAGATCTCTGATGGGTATCCTACCTTTGATGGGACGGACTACCCCTACTAGAAGAATAAGGTGCGAATGCATCTTGAGGCAATTGATAACAATCTCTAGTATGTTGTGGAAAATGGTGTTCCCTTTGTCACACCTTCTGTGAGTGCTGCTGATGTGAAGAGATTCAAGCAACTCGATTCTCAAGCGAAGAACATCATATGTGGCCATCTGAGTAAAGGGCAGTATGGCAGAGTGAGTGCTTTGGAAACTGCTAAGCTTATCTGGGATAGGCTGTCCAAAGTAAATGAAGGAGTCTCAACACAGCGTGACTCTTGGGTTGGCGTTCTTCGCAATCTCTTCAACCGCTTCAAAAGACTCGACAATGAGAATGTACAACAGAGCTTCGATCGCCTCACTAACATCTCAAATGAGCTTCAAGCACTTGGTGCCACTAACATCACCGACCATGAGGTGGTGAAGAAATTGCTGAGATCGCTTGATTCCTCATTTGATACTATGGCACTGATGATACAAGAACGTGGAGACTACAAGTCACTTGATCCCACTGATATCCTTGAAAGGCTAAACACTCATGAGTTCCAACTTGCTGAGAAGATAGATCTCTATGGTCCGAGCTATGGCAGATCACACGCTCTGAAGGCCAAGGTAGTGTCTGAATCTAAAGGTGAAGATTCTGGTAGCAGCCTTGGTGATCCTGAAGAACTGAGCCAGGAGCTAGCAATGCTCATGAAGAAATTCCAGAAGTTCTCGAGGCGTGGTCGTTTTGGAAAATCCTCAAGAAGTGATGATTCCTCATCCCGTGACTACAAGAATAGGCTATGCCACAAATGCAAGAAACCTGGCCACTACATTCAAGACTGTCCTCAGTGGGAAAAGGAATCAAACAAGAAGAAATACAAGGATTACAGTTCTAATGACTCAAAGAAGAAGAAGAAATCTTCAAAGTCTTCATCATCAAAATCCTCAAAGTCTTCATCTCACAAGAAGAGCAGCTCCAAGAAGGCTCGAGCATTCATTGGCAAGGAAATGGACTCTGAAGCCGAATCTGAGGAACATGAGGAAGATGAGGCATCTGAGGAGTCAGAATCTGGTGTGGCAAGCCTAGCTGTCACGCCCAATATGCGATACTATCCTAAAGAGACTCGAAGGTCCCACCAAGGATAGAACTGCATATTGAAATGCTTTTGCAAGGTGGATATCATTACATCAACATTACATAATAGATGGGGATACATACAAAAGGCATACAAAGCGACATGGATACAACATCATTTTACATAAGAGCATCATCCGACTACGGATGAAACACAAACAGAAACTCAAACGAAATCCACCCTGCTAGCCCAGGCTGCCGACCTGGAACCTATCCCCTGATCAAAGAAGAAGCAGAAGAAGAACTCCAAAACAAGCAAACATCGCTCTCATGCCATGATCTTCGCAAAACCTGCACCTGCAACTGTTGTTGTAGTAATCTGTGAGCCACGAGGACTCAATAATCCCATTACCATGGGTATCAAGACTAGCAAAGCTTAAAGGGAAAGGAAGGGGTAAAGTGGTGAGATGGCAGCAGCGACTAGACATATATGGTGGCTAACATACGCAAATAAGAGCGAGAAGAGAGCAAACAGAACGGTCGTGAAGCTAGCAATGATCAAGAGGTGATCCTGAACTCCTACTTACGTCAAGCATAACCCAAAACCGTGTTCACTTCCCGGACTCCGCCGAGAAGAGACCATCACGGCTACACACACGGTTGATGCGTTTTAATTCGAATCTGGTGTCAAGTTATCTACAACCGGACATTAACAAATTCCCATCTGCCACATTGCTCTCAAAAGTTTATACCCTGCAGGGGTGTCCCAACTTAGCCCGTTACAAGCTCTCATGGTCAACAAAGGATATTCCTTCTCCTAGGAAGACCCGATCAGTCTCGGAATCCCGGTTTACAAGACATTTCGGCAATGGTAAAACAAGTCCAGCAAGACCGCCCGATGCGCCGACATCCCGATAGGAGCTGCACATATCTCATTCTCAGGGCAACACCGGATGAGACAGGCTACGAGTAAAACCAGACCTCGAGTTTCCCCGAGGGGGCCCTGCAGGCGGCTCGGTTCGGACCAGCACTTAGAGAAGCACTGGCCCGGGGGGGCTAAATAAAGATGACCCTCGAGAGAGCGATTCCCAAGGGAAAAGTAGGTGGTGGTGAGGCAAATGGTAAAACCAAGGTTGGGCCTTGCTGGAGGAGTCTTATTCAAAGCAAACTGTCAAGGGGGTCCCATAAATCACCCAACCATGTAAGGAACGCAAAATCAAGGAACATAACACCGGTATGATGGAAACTAGGGCGGCAAGAGTGGAACAAAACACCAGGCATAAGGCCGAGTCTTCCACCCTTTACCAAGTATATAGATGCATTAATTAAATAAGAGATATTGCGATATCCCAACATAATCATGTCCACCATGGGGCAATCTTCAACTTCACCTGCAACTAACAACGCTATAAGAGGGGCTGAGCAAAAGTGATAACATAGCCAAGCAACGGTTTGCTAGGAAGGGTGAAAAGGTTAGAGGCTGACATGGCAATTTGGGAAGGCTTGAAGAACAAGTGATAGGAAGCGCAGCATAGTGATAGAACAAAGCAACTAGCATAACAATGATAGTAGTGAGATCCAGGGTGACGGTCATCTTGCCTGAAATCCCGCTAGGAAGAAGAACGAGTCTGTGAAGAAGATGAAGACACGAAGACAAACCAAGCGTAGACGAACGAACCCTCACGATCGCAACAAAACAGGAACTAACGAGAAGGAGCACAACCGGAAAGAAGCAAACAACAAGGTAAACACACAACACATAGACAAGGCATGACGCACAACCAAGTATGATGCATGAAAAAGCTAGATGAAGCTACTCATGGCAAGAGATGATGCCAACAAGAACAACATATCAAGGCAAGTTTAAATGAGGCCGGAAACAACATATAACAAATCCGATAAGTCCTCATATGCAAATTTTGAAATTGGTCCAGATATGAATAAACCTTATGTTCAAGTAGTTAAACAGCAAGTTAAAATGCACCATGACGATCTACACGAAATTCTAGTCAAGTTACATATAAAGTTCATTTAATTCGGAGCTACGGCCTAGAAGATATGAGCAAAATAAGTTAAACATGGCATTGATGCAAAATACATACAAACATCAAGCAAACACTCTCAAAACAAGGATGCAACATGATAATATGAAACTTCATGCAAAATTAAGCAAGTTTCATATAGAGCACACTCAAAACAGAGCAACGATTCAACACATACACTCTATACAAGTTTAAAGGACAAGTTGTCCAAAATAGCAACTAGGCATCTAGCAAGCATCAAAACAATATGCTACAACATCTCAACATAAGAAAAAAAGGCATGGGCATGAAGTTCAGGTAAAGCATGACAAAACATGAACACTGAGCTATCTCTAGAAAACACTAGAACATGCTCAAAAGGACATGGCAAGATTGTGAATAATAACAGTTTACAGACTTAGCAGAAATAACATCAGGTTGCAATGTTTAGAGCTACCAAACAACATGTTACAGGAACTTAACATGGCAAACAAAGGCATGGAATGCTAATACTAAAGGCAAAGAACAAAACTCCCTTACTGAACTAATTCCAAAGATCAACAGAAAATATGGTAGCATCCATGCAAACATGGCAAGTGGTATGACAGATTCAGACATGGCAGGAACAGTGATAAGTAGGCATATTGGTGAGCTTGTACCATTCACCGCAGAGCAATAAATGGAATTACAAGGCAACCAACAGTAAGAATACATGTTTATGAAGCTTAGAATGGCAAGAGCAAGTTCATAGGGTGCATAGATCACTAGCAAAACACATGGCAAAACTGAACTTAATGTTAACAGACTGACAGCAACATTATTTAGCAATTTTGGAGCATGCTAACAACAAGCTACAGCAGGATATAGATGCAACCAGTGGCATGGATGGATAGAGAATGACATGTATAACAAAACATCCTTAATGAACATCTCCAGATTATGCATGGAATGACTTGTAGCAGCAGGTTTACATAGCATCAAGATATAACAGGTTCAGCCTAGCAAAACAGTAACATCAAGTACCCTACTTCACGAGCTCAATGCACTCACTACAAGACTCACAAAAATACATGGATTGCGCCACAGTAAGTATGGCATGGTGTAGTTAAAAACACATGTAGACATCAAGCTCATAGGAGGCACACCCAAAATGCAATGAAAAAAACAAAACAACAAGTTATGTTAACAGACAGCAGATTAACATCATATAGCACTCTTGCAACGATTATAATGGCATCAAGATGGACTCAAACAATCATGACATAGTAGAATGAAATGAAGAACATCTTATGATGAACATTCCGATATATTATACATGCAAAACGGATCTACGGGCATGGAGATATGGCATGATGAACAGAGAAATATAATGCAAAAATTACAGGACAGTGAAAAATCAACCTCCGGGAAAAAATGGACGGGGACGAGCGGGACGGAGATATCCAAGCGGGACGCGGCCATTTGGTTCCCGGGGTTGGTGGATCTCATCCACCTTCCCCGGATCCGGCTAGGTCGCGGCCTCCGGCGAGGCGGCGGACTCCGACGAGGGGAGGCGCGGGCGCCGGGGAGGGGAGGGCGAGGTGGAGGCGGCGGCGGGCGAGGCGCTGGCCGGCGGGGC
>NC_041383.1:682304383-682348170 GCF_002162155.2 Triticum dicoccoides | reverse complement strand
CCGCGGGGGCCGGCCTCGGGCCCAGGCGGGCCGGCGGCACGGGAGGCGGCGGCGCCCACGTGGCGGCTCGGGAGAGGCTGGGAGCGGCGGCACGGGGACGGGTGGACATGTCCGGACGGCGGGGGAAGGTGTCCGGCGACGCGGAGGGAAGAAGGCTAGGGTTCATCCGCGAATTTGGACGAGGGAGGCCTATTTATAGATTCTGAGAGCTAGGAGAGTCCAAATGGAGTGCGGTTTTCGCCCACACGATCGTGATCGAACGACCGAGAGCATGCAGGGGAGTTAGATGGGTTATTGGGCCACTTTGGAGGGGTGTTGGGCTGCACACAAAAGAGGGCTTTACGGTTCCCCGGTTAACCGTTGGAGAATCAAACGGACTCCAAATGGCACGAAACTTGACAGGCGGTCTACCGGCGGTGTACCAAGGCCGCTTGGCAAATCACGATCCATTCCGAGAATGTTTAACACCCGCACACGAAAAGAGGCAAAAGGGGGCGTCGGGGGACATAGGAGTGTCGGATGGCAAAACGGACAACGTGGAAAATGCTCGGAGGCATGAGACGAACACGTATGCAAAATGAGATGCACATTGAGGGAGTCCTGGATTAAGGGGTGTCCGGATAGCCAAACTATCACCTTCGACCGGACTCCAGGACTATGAAGATACAAGATTGAAGACTTCGTCCCATGTCCGGATGGGACTTTCCTTGGCGTGGAAGGCAAGCTTGGCGATACGCATATGTAGATTTCCTACCATTGTAACCGACTCTGTGTAACCCTAACCCTCTTCGGTGCCTATATAAACCGGAGGGTTTTAGTCCGTAGGACGAACAACAATCATACCATAGGCTAGCTTCTAGGGTTTAGCCTCTTTGATCTCGTGGTAGATCTACTCTTGTACTACCCATATCATCAATATTAATCAAGCAGGAGTAGGGTTTTACCTCCATCGAGAGGGTCCGAACCTGGGTAAAAACATCATGTCCCTTGTCTCCTGTTACCATCCGCCTAGACGCACAGTTCAGGACCCCCTACCCGAGATCCGCCGGTTTTGACAACGACATTGGTGCTTTCATTGAGAGTTCCTCTGTGTCGTCATCTTTAGGCCTGATGGCTCCTCCGATCATCGACAATGATGCGGTCCAGGGTGAGACTTTTCTCCCCGGATAGATCTTCTTATTTGGCGGCTTTGCACTGCGGGCCAATTCGCTTGGCCATCTGGAGCAGATTGAAAGCTACGCCCCTGGCCATCAGGTCAGATTTGGAAGTTTGAACTATACGACTGACGTCCGCGGAGACTTGATCTTCGACGGGTTCGAGCCACAGCCGAGCGCGCCGCACTATCATGACAGGCACGATCTAGCTCTGCCGCCGGACAGTGCCCTGGAGGATGCACAAGTGTCCGCTCTGACCCTTAGCTCGGAGCCAACTGCGCCGACCGAGGACGGGTGGCTGGACACTGCCTCGGGGGCTGCTATCTCTACGGCGATGGAGCCGAATACTATCCCTGTCCTTTGCAAGGCTCGTAACTCCAAGGTACCGGACTCCGAACCTTCTGCGCCCTTGCCAATCGAATCCGATTGAGCGCGGTCATGGAGTACACCGCCGCGGACATTTTTCAGCACTCGCCCTTTGGCGACATCCTGAATTCACTAAAGTCTCTCTCTTTATCAGGAGAGCCCTGGCCGGACTATGGTCAGGAAGGTTGGAATGCGGACGACAAAGAAATTCAAAGCCCACCCACCACCCACTTCGTAGCCACTGTCGATGATTTAACCAACATGCTCGACTTCGACTCCGAAGACATCGACGGTATGGACGACGATGCAGGAGACGACCAAGAACCAGTACCTACAGGGCACTGGAAGGCCACCTCGTCCTACGACATTTACATGCTGGACATTCCAAAAGATGGGAACGGCGATGGAACAACGGAGGATGACCCCTCCAAGAAACAGCCTAAGCGCCGACATCAGCGGCGCTGCTCTAAATCCTGCCACAGCAAAAATGGTGATTCCGGCACGGGAGACAATAACACCCCGGAAAGTGCCGAAGACAACCCCCTCCAGCAGGATTCATCACAGGAGGATGGAGAAGCAAGCCCTCATGAGAGAGTGGCAGACAGAGAGGTAGAGGACGATAATTACATGCCTCCCTCTGAAGACGAGGCAAGCCTCGACGACGACGAATTTGTCGTGCTTGAGGATCCCGTCGAACAGGAGCGTTTCAAACGCAGGCTTATGACCACGGCAAGCAGCCTCAAGAAAAAGCAGCAGCAGCTTAGAGCTGATCAAGATTTGCTAGCTGACAGATGGACCGAAGTCCTTGCGGCCGAAGAGTACGAACTCGAACGCCCCTCCAAGAGCTACCCAAAACGCAGGCTGCTACCCCGATTAGAGGAGGAAGCACTCAAACCTACATCACCAGCGCAGGATGCGGCCGACCGGCCACCTCGTGGCCGCGACAGAGAGGCCTCTCGGCCCTCCACTCAAGCCGCACCCCGGCGCCGCTCAAAAAATACCAAGGCACGGGGAAGTGCGCTAGACCTGCGAGATATATTGGAGGACAAGGCAAGACAAACAAGATCGATCTACGGATCGCGTGGGCACCTCACTACACGTGACGACAACCGTCATGCCGGATACAACAAATCCGGCCGGGCCGAACACAGCAGACAAAGCCCATTCGAGCTACGTCGTGATATAGCCCAATACAGAGGCGCCACACACCCACTATGCTTCACAGACAAAGTGATGGATCATCAAATGCCTGAGGGTTTCAAACCCGTGAACATTGAATCATATGATGGCACAACAGATCCTGCGGTCTGGATCGAGGACTATCTCCTTCATATCCACATGGCCCGCGGTGATGATCTACACGCCATCAAATACCTCCCACTCAAGCTTAAAGGACCAGCTCGGCATTGGCTTAACAGCTTGCCAGCAGAGTCAATTGGTTGTTGGGAAGACCTGGAAGCTGCATTCCTTGACAATTTCCAGGGCACCTATGTGCGACCACCAGACGCCGATGACCTAAGCCACATAATTCAGCAGCCAGAGGAATCGGACAAACAATTCTGGACATGGTTCCTAACCAAGAAAAATCAAATCATCAACTGTCCGGATGCAGAGGCCCTTGCAGCCTTCAAACATAACATCCGCGATGAATGGCTCGCACGGCACCTAGGACAGGAAAAGCCGAAATCCATGGCAGCCCTCACAACACTCATGACCCGCTTTTGCGCGGGAGAAGACAGCTGGCTAGCTCGTAGTAACAACATGACCAAGATCCCTGGTAATTCGGATACCAAGGACAGCAATGGCAGGTTGCGTCGCAACAAGCACAAGCGCCGCATTAACGGCGATAATACTAAAGATACGGCAGTCAACACCAGATTCACAGGCTCTAAACCCAGTCAGCGGAAAAAGCCATTCAAAAGAAATACTCCGGGCCCGTCCAATTTGGATCAAATACTCGATCGCTCGTGCCAGATACACGGCACCCCCGAAAAACCAGCCAACCACACCAACAGGGATTGTTGGGTGTTCAAGCAGGCAGGCAAGTTACATGCCGAAAACAATGACAAGGGGCTGCATAGCGACGACGAGGATGAACCCCAGCCGCCGAAAAATAGAGGACAGAAGGGCTTCCCCCTACAAGTGTGGACGGTGAACATGATATACGCAACCCACATACCCAAAAGGGAGTGGAAGCATGCACTAAGGGACGTATATGCGATGGAGCCAGTCGCCCCAAAGTTCAACCCGTGGTCCTCTTGCCCGATCACTTTTGATCGAAGGGACCACCCCACTAGCATCCGCCATGACGGATTTGCCGCATTGGTTCTAGACCCAATCGTTGACGGATTTCACCTCACTAGAGTCCTGATGGACGGCGGCAGCAGCCTGAACCTGCTTTATCGGGATACAGTGCGCAAAATGGGCATAGACCCCTCAAGGATTAAACCCACAAAGACGACCTTTAAAGGCGTCATACCAGGTGTAGAGGCCAACTGTACAGGCTCAGTTACACTTGAAGTTGTCTTCGGATTTCCGGATAACTTCCGAAGCGAGGAGTTAATCTTCGACATAGTCCCGTTCCGCAACGGCTATCACGCACTGCTCGGATGAACCGCATTTGCAAAGTTCTATGCGGTGCCGCACTACGTATATCTCAAGCTCAAGATGCCAGGCCCTCGAGGAGTCATTACGGTCAACGGAAACACCGAACGCTCTCTCCAAACGGAGGAGCACACAGCGGCTCTCGTGGCGGAGGTACAAAGCAGCCTCTTAAGGCAATTCTCGAGTCCGGCTATTAAACGACCGGACACCGTCAAGCGCGCCCGGAGTAACCTAAAACAAGACCACCTGGCACGTCCCGAGCACGCATAGCAATGCGGACCCAACCCCAGCCCTCGTGAAATTGCGAAACCAGTACTACGCGTACATAATTACGCTCTGGAAATACCATGGGCATAGGGGGAGGGGCACGACCACGGTAGGCCCAGAATGCGGCTCAACTGCACCAGGGGCTCCCAATTGTGTCATTCTTTTTTTCTTCTCTTACTTTCAGGACTCCTTTCTTAAGAAGCCCTGTTCGGCAGTAGAATCACCGAACGCATGATGCAACAGCCAGGGAAGCAGAAAGCTACATCGAATGTCCAGGTGGTCTCTATAACGAGCAGTATACTTGTTTTACATATCATCCCGCAGCTCGCTCCTAGAGGGGGACATGTCAAATAGTCCCGTCCCTTGCTTATCACACTATTTGTATCGTTCTGCTTTTACCGCAGCTTTTTTTTTGAATTAACAATGCAAAGCTTTTGTCTATTATTGCATTCTTTTTTTTACCTATATATGTTCACTTATGACATGTTGCATCCGTACGCTTTGGTACGGCCAAATACACCAGGGGCTTAAGTACCCCAAAATATGGTGTGATAAGTCCGAACACTTTCACAAGTGCGGCACCCCGAACTTATAGCATTATATGCATCGGCTCCAAATCATGTCTTGGGTCAATAGTTGGGTTTGCCCGGCTCCCATGTTTTGGTACCTTACGTTCCGTTATATCCGCTAAGGTAGCGCTGGGAGAACCACTGCGATTGTGCCCCGATTGAGCTGGGTTGAGCACCTCAGTGGAGAAAGCTAAAACTAGTCGTCATGATAGGGCGAGAGCCGGTCGCTGTTCGAGAGGTTTTTCGAGTCCCTAAAGACTTATGCCGCTTAGAGCGAGGAGACGGCTTTGTCCGGCCCAGGCGTGGATAGCGCCCTGAAATCGGTCTTCCGAATACTAGGGGCTTCGTCGAAATTTAAAATTATAGAATTCTATGGCTAAGTGAGAGTGTTCAAGCATTATAGTCCGGTTGCCTTGTTCGTTGCGTTGAGCGCCTCCCTCGAAGGACCCAAGAATGGGAACAAGAGCGCTCAAGTTTATCCCGAACACCCCAGCACTCGCAGCATGGGGGCAGAAGCCAACGACTCGCCATCTCTCAAATTTAATAAACAACCACACAGAAGGTAATATTTTAAATTCACAAGCATTGCTTAGCGCATATGAACAAGTTTTCAACCGTACAAGATAACAAATGCGAGTTTACTCAAAAATTACATCTTTGGAGCATTCACCCGCTATAAGGAGGGCACCCTTCAGGACGCCCGTATAATACATCTTGGGCGTGCGATACTCCTTGCCCGGCGGTGGAGCGTCCGTCACAAGCTTCTCAGCGTCCATCTTGCCCCAGTGCACTTTAGCACGGGCAAGGGCCCTACGAGCACCTTCGATACAGACGTAGCACTTGACGACTTCAATCCATGGACAGACATCCACCAGACGCCTCACCAGCCCGAAGTAGCTCCCAGGCATGGCTTCCTTAGGCCACAGCCGAACTATGAGGCCATTCATGGCATGTTCGGCCACCTTATGGAGCTCGACCAGTTGCTTCAGCTGGTCGCTCAAGGGCACCGGGTGTCCGGCCTCAGCATACTGAGACCAGAACACCTTCTCCGTCGAGATCCCCTCCTCGGCCCGGTAGAATGTGGCAGCGTCGGACACACTGCGGGGCAGATCTGCGAGTGCTCCTGGAGAGCTCTGGATTCGGGTAAGTAACAAGTAATTCACTTTCACGTGCTTGCTTTGCATGAAGAATGCCTTACCCGCCGCTATCTTCTTCATCGCCTCAATTTCCTGGAGGGCTTTTTGGGCTTCGGCCTTAGCGGCTTTGGCGCTCTCAAGAGCCGAGGCGAGCTCGGACTCTCGAGTCTTTGAGTCACGCTCCAAACTCTCGTGCTTTTCCACGAGAGCCTGGAGCTCTTGCCGCACTTCCGCCATCCGCGCCTCCTGCTTCTCTCACTCGGTGCGTTTCGCGGCCGCATTGCTTTCGGCCTTGGACACCGCTTCCTTTAGGGTCACCAGCTCGTCCATGGCCCCTGCAATTCTCACGTTATTCCTGCTATTTTTTGCAACCACATCTTTTATATACTTCCATAAGGTACCACTTACCTTCCTTCTCCTCGAGCTGCTTTTTGGCAAGGCCGAGCTCGTTCTCGGACCACTCGAGGCTCTACTTCAATGCATCGACCTCCGCAGTCAGTGCGGCAGAGGTCAGCAGCACAGCCTGCATTCCCCATATTGACATACTTATGTTAGACTCCTGCGTACATCTTTTTAGATCCTCAGTTCGACTTTTCTTTCTGAACACCAAACTGAGCATCAGGGGCTACTGTCTATGCGGTAATATTTTTACATATTTTAAATACATACCTCAAAGCCTGTTAGAAGGCTGGTACAGGCTTCAGTCAGCTTGCTCTTGGCGGACTGAACTTTCTGGATCACTACTCTCATAACAGTGCGGTGCTCCTCGTCGATGGAGGAGCCATTAAGCGCCTCCAACAAATTATCCGGTGCCTCTGGTTGGACGGAGGCCACCGGTGTCATAGTCTCGCCCTTCTTACGAAGGGGTCGCCTGCTGGACTCCGGAACCGCTGAAGGTTCCGGTACGGAGTCCGGCCCAATGCCCGACTTAGAGCCCTTTGGGGTTTGATCCCCCTTATGCCCGGAGTCCGGGAGGTTGCCTTGCGGCACCTCCGGGACCTCCTCCTCCTGGCTGTGCCCCTTTTGGGACCCCACCTCGGCGTCATCCGCAGTGCAAGGAGAGGAGGCTGTTGGAAATATGCCCTAGAGGCAATAATAAAAGGATTATTATTATATTTCCTTGTTCATGATAATTGTCTTTATTCATGCTATAATTATATTATCCGGAAATCGTAATACACATGTGAATACATAGACCATAATATATCCCTAGTAAGCCTCTAGTTGACTAGCTCGTTGATCGACAGATAGTCATGGTTTCCTGACTATGGACATTAGATGTTGTTGATAACGGGATCACGTCATTAGGAGAATGATGTGATGGACAAGACCCAATCCTAAGCATAGCACAAGATCATGTATTTCGTTTGCTAGAGCTTTTCCAATGTCAAGTATCTTTTCCTTAGACCATGAGATCGTGTAACTCCCGGATACCGTAGGAGTGCTTTGGGTGTACCAAACGTCACAACGTAACTGGGTGACTATAAAGGTGCACTACAGGTATCTCCGAAAGTGTCTGTTGGGTTGACACGGATCGAGACTGGGATTTGTCACTCCGTATGAAGGAGAGGTATCTCTGGGCCCACTCGGTAATGCATCATCATAATGATCTTAAAGTGACCAAGTGTCTGATCACGGGATCATGCATTACGGCACGAGTAAAGTGACTTGCCGGTAACGAGACTGAACGAGGTATTGGGATACCGACGATCGAGTCTCGGGCAAGTAACGTACCGTTTGACAAAGGGAATTGTATACGGGGTTGATTGAATCCTCGACATCGTGGTTCATCCGATGAGATCATCGAGGAGCATGTGGGAGCCAACATGGGTATCCAGATCCCGCTGTTGGTTATTGACCGGAGAGCCATCTCGGTCATGTCTATGTGTCTCCCGAACCCGTAGGGTCTACACACTTAAGGTTTGGTGACGCTAGGGTTGTATGAATATGAGTATGCAGCAAACTGAAAGTTGTCCGGAGTCCCAGATGAGATCCCGGACGTCACGAGGAGTTCCGGAATGGTCCGGAGGTAAAGAATTATATATAGGAAGTGCAGTTTCGGCCACCGGGAAAGTTTCGGGGTCACCGGTATTGTACCGGGACCACCGGGTGGGGCCACCTATCCCGGAGGTCCCCATGGCCTGAAGTGGGAGGGGAACCAGCTCCTGGTGGGCTGGTGTGCCCCCCTGGGCCCCCCCTCTGCGCCTAGGGTTGGGAACCCTAGGGAAGGGGGCGCCTCCACTTGCCTTGGGGGGCACTCCACCCCCCTTGGCCGCCGCCCCCCCTAGAGATCCCATCTCTAGGGCCGGCGCTCCCCTTGGGGGCCTATATAAAGGAAGGGGGAGGGAGGGCAGCCGCACCTGAAGTTTTGGCGCCTCCCTCTCCCCTTGCTACACCTCCTCCTCCCGTAGTTGCTTGGCGAAGCCCTGCCGGAACTCTGCTGCATCCACCACCACGCCGTCGTGCTGCTGGATCTTCATCAACCTCTCCTTCCCCCTTGCTGGATCAAGAAGGAGGAGACGTCATCCGCTCCGTACGTGTGTTGAACGTGGAGGTGTTGTCCGTTCGGCACTTGGTCATCGGTGATTTGGATCACGGCGAGTACGACTCCCTCAACCCCGTTCTCTTGAACGCTTCCTCTCGCGATCTACAAAGGTATGTAGATGCACTCCTATCACTCGTTGCTTAGATGAACTCATAGATGGATCTTGGTGAAACCGTAGGAATTTTTTTATTTTCTGCAACGTTCCCCAACAGTGGCATCACGAGCTAGGTCTATGCGTAGTTCTCTATTGCGCGAGTAGAACACAAATCTGTTGTGGGCATAGATCTTGTCAACTTGCTTGCCGCTACTAGTCTTATTTTGCTTCAGCGGTATTGTGGGATGAAGCGGCCCGGACCGACCTTACACGTACGCTTACGTGAGACAGGTTCCACCGACTGACATGCACTAGTTGCATAAGGTGGCTAGCGGGTGTCTGTCTCTCCCACTTTAGTTGGTGCGGATTCGATGAAAAGGGTCCTTATGAAGGGTAAATAGAAGTTGACAAAATCACGTTGTGGTTATTCATAGGTAAGAAAACGTTCTTGCTAGAACCCAATTGCAGCCACGTAAAAGATGCAACAACAATTAGAGGACGTCTAACTTGTTTTTGCAGCAATTGTCTTGTGATATGATATGGCCAAAAGTTGTGATGAATGATGAATGATATATTGTGATGTATGAGATCATGTTCTTGTAATAGGAATCACGACTTTCATGTCGATGAGTATGACAACCGGAAGGAGCCATAGGAGTTGTCTTTATTTTTGTATGATCTGCGTGTCATTGAAGAACGCCATGTAAATTACTTTACTTTATTGCTAAACGTGTTAGCCATAGAAGTAGAAGTAGTCGTTGGCGTGACAACTTCATGAAGACACGATGATGGAGATCATGATGATGGAGATCATGGTGTCCTGCCGGTGACGAAGATGATCATGGAGCCCCGAAGATGGAGATCAAAGGAGCTATATGATATTGGCCATATCATGTCACTATTATATAATTGCATGTGATGTTTATTATGTTTATGCATCTTGTTTACTTAGAATGACGGTAGTAAATAAGATGATCCCTTATAATAATTTCAAGAAAGTGTTCCCCCTAACTGTGCGTCGTTGCTAAAGTTCGTCGTTTCGAAGCACCACGTGATGATCGGGTGTGATAGATTCTTACGTTCACATACAACGGGTGTAAGACAGTTTTACACATGCAAAAACACTTAGGGTTAACTTGACGAGCCTAGCATGTACAGACATGGCCTCGGAACACAGAGACCGAAAGGTCGAACATGAGTCGTATGGAAGATACGATCAACATGGAGATGTTCACCGATGATGACTAGTCCGTCTCACGTGATGATCGGACACGGCCTAGTCGACTCGGATCATGTAACACTTAGATGACTAGAGGGATGTCTAATCTAAGTGGGAGTTCATTAAATAATTTGATTAGATGAACTTAATTATCATGAACTTAGTCTAAAACCTTTGCAAATATGTCTTGTAGATCAAATGGCCAACGCTCATGTCAACATGAACTTCAACGCGTTCCTAGAGAAAACCAAGCTGAAAGATGATGGCAGCAACTATACGGACTGGGTCCGGAACCAGAGGATCATCCTCATAGCTGCCAAGAAAGCATATGTCCTAGAAGGACCGCTAGGTGAAGCACCCATCCCAGAGAACCAAGACGTTATGAACGCTTGGCAGTCACGTTCTGATGATTACTCCCTCGTTCAGTGCGGCATGCTTCACATCCTAGAACCGGGGATCCAAAAGCGTTTTGAGCAACACGGAGCATATGAGATGTTCGAGCAGCTGAAAATGGTTTTCCAAGCTCATGCCCGGGTCGAGAGATATGAAGTCTCCGACAAGTTATATAGTTGTAAGATGGAGAAAAATAGTTCTGTCAGTGAGCACATACTCAAAATGTCTGGGTTGCACAACCGCCTGTCCCAGCTGGACATTAACCTCCCGGACGAGGCGGTCATTGACATAATCCTTCAGTCGCTCCCACTGAGCTACAAGAGCTTTGTGATGAACTACAATATGCAGGGGATGGTGAAAACTATTCCTGAAGTATTTTCAATGCTGAAGTCGGCAGAGGTAGAAATCAAGAAAGAACATCAAGTGTTGATGGTCAATAAAACCACCAAGTTCAAGAAGGGCAAGGGCAAGAAGAACTTCAAGAAGGATGGCAAGGATGTTGCCGCGCCCGGTAAGCCAGTTGCCGGGAAGAAGTCAAAGAATGGACCCAAGCCTGAGACTGAGTGCTTTTATTGCAAAGGGAAGGGTCACTGGAAGTGGAACTGCCCCAAATACTTAGCGGACAAGAAGGCTGGCAACACTAAAGGTATATTTGATATACATGTAATTGATGTGTACCTTACCAGTACTCGTAGTAACTCCTGGGTATTTGATACCGGTGCCGTTGCTCATATTTGTAACTCACAGCAGGAGCTGCGGAATAAGCGGAGACTGGCAAAGGACGAGGTGACGATGCATGTCGGGAATGGTTCCAAGGTCGATGTGATCGCCGTCGGCACGCTACCTCTACATTTACCTACGGGATTAGTTTTAAACCTCAATAATTGTTATTTAGTGCCAAGTTTGAGCATGAACATTGTATCTGGATCTCGTTTGATACGAGATGGCTACTCATTTAAATCCGAGAATAATGGTTGTTCTATTTATATGAGAGATATGTTTTATGGTCATGCCCCGATGGTCAATGGTTTATTCTTAATGAATCTCGAACGTAATGTTACACATATTCATAGTGTGAATACCAAAAGATGTAAAGTTGATAACGATAGTCCCACATACTTGTGGCACTGCCGCCTTGGTCACATTGGTGTCAAGCGCATGAAGAAGCTCCATGCTGATGGACTTTTAGAGTCTCTCGATTATGAATCATTTGACACATGCGAACCATGCCTCATGGGCAAAATGACCAAGACTGCGTTCTCTGGAACAATGGAACGAGCAACCAACTTATTGGAAATCATACATACCGATGTGTGCGGTCCAATGAGCGTTGAGGCTCGCGGAGGATATCGTTATGTTCTCACTCTCACTGATGACTTGAGTAGATATGGGTATGTCTACTTGATGAAACACAAGTCTGAGACATTTGAAAAGTTCAAGGAATTTCAGAATGAGGTAGAGAATCAATGTGACCGAAAGATAAAGTTCCTACGATCAGATCGTGGAGGAGAATACTTAAGTGAAGAATTTGGTATACACTTAAGGAAATGTGGAATCATTTCACAACTCACACCGCCTGGAACACCTCAGCGTAACGGTGTGTCCGAACGTCGTAATCGCACTCTATTGGATATGGTGCGGTCTATGATGTCTCTTACCGATTTACCGCTATCCTTTTGGGGATACGCTCTAGAGACAGCTACATTCACTTTAAATAGGGCTCCATCTAAATCCGTTGAGATGACACCGTATGAATTATGGTTTGGGAAGAAACCTAAGCTGTTGTTTCTAAAAGTTTGGGGATGCGATGCTTATGTCAAGAAACTTCAACCTGAAAAGCTCGAACCCAAGTCGGAAAAATGCGTCTTCATAGGATACCCTAAGGAAACCATTGGGTATACCTTCTACTTAAGATCCGAGGGCAAGATCTTTGTTGCCAAGAACGGATCCTTTCTGGAAAAAGAGTTTCTCTCGAAAGAAGTAAGTGGGAGGAAAGTAGAACTCGATGAGGTACTACCTCTTGAACCGGAAAGTAGTGCCGCTCAGGAAAATGTTCCTGTGGTGCCTACACTGACTGGAGAGGAAATTCATGATGATGATCAAGGTACTTCGGATCAAGTTGCTACTGAACTTCGTAGGTCCACAAGGACACGTTCCACACCAGAGTGGTATGGCAACCCTGTCCTGGAAATCATGTTGTTAGACAATGGTGAACCTTCGAACTATGAAGAAGTGGCGGGCCCAGATTCCAACAAATGGCTTGAAGCCATGCAATCCGAGATAGAATCCATGTATGAAAACAAAGTATGGACTTTGACCGACTTGCCCGATGATCGGCGAGCGATAGAAAACAAATGGATCTTTAAGAAGAAGATGGACGCGGATGGTAACATTACCATCTATAAAGCTCGACTTGTCGCTAAGGGTTATTGGCAAGTTCAAGGGGTTGACTATGATGAGACTTTCTCTCCTGTAGCGAAGCTGAAGTCCATCCGAATCATGTTAGCAATTGTCGCATACTATGATTATGAGATATGGCAGATGGACGTCAAAACGGCATTCCTTAACGGGCATCTTAAGGAAGAACTGTATATGATGCAGCCGGAGGGTTTTGTCGATCCTAAGAACGCTAACAAAGTATGCAAGCTCCAGCGATCCATTTATGGGCTGGTGCAAGCATCTCGGAGTTGGAACATTAGCTTTGATGAGATGATCAAAGCGTTTGGGTTTATGCAGACTTATGGAGAAGCCTGCGTTTACAAGAAAGTGAGTGGGAGCTCTGTAGCATTTCTCATATTATATGTAGATGACATACTTTTGACGGGAAATGATTTAGAACTTTTGGACAACATTAAGGCCTACTTGAATAAATGTTTTTCAATGAAGGACCTTGGAGAAGCTGCTTACATATTAGGCATCAAGATCTATAGGGATAGATTGAGACGCCTCATAGGTCTTTCACAAAGCACATACCTTGATAAGATTTTGAAGAAGTTCAAAATGGATCAGTCCAAGAAAGGGTTCTTGCCTGTATTGCAAGGTGTGAGATTGAGCTCGGCTCAATGCCCGACCACGGCAAAAGATAAAAGAAGAGATGAGTGTCATCCCCTATGCTTCAGCCATAGGATCTATTTTGTATGCCATGCTGTGTACCAGACCTGATGTAAACCTTGCCGTAAGTTTGGTAGGAAGGTACCAAAGTAATCCCGGCAAGGAACACTGGACAGCGGTCAAGAATATCCTGAAGTACCTGAAAAGGACAAAGTACATGTTTCTCATTTATGGAGGTGACAAAGAGCTCGCCGTAAAGGGTTACGTCGATGCTAGCTTCGACACAGATCTGGATGACTCTATGTCACAAACCGGATACGTGTATATGTTGAATGGTGGAGCAGTAAGTTGGTGCAGCTGCAAGCAGAGCGTCGTGGCGGGATCTACATGTGAAGCGGAGTACATGGCAACCTCGGAGGCAGCGCATGAAGCAATTTGGGTGAAGGAGTTCATCACCAACCTAGGAGTCATACCCAATGCGTCGGGGCCGATCAAACTCTTCTGTGACAACACTGGAGCTATTGCCCTTGCCAAGGAGCCCAAGTTTCACAAGAAGACCAGGCACATCAAGCGTCGTTTCAATTCCATCCGTGAAAATGTTCAAGATGGAGACATATATATTTGCAAAGTACATACGGATCTGAATGTCGCAGATCCGTTGACTAAACCTCTTTCGCGAGCAAAACATGATCAACACCAGAACTCGATGGGTGTTCGGTACATCACAATGTAACTAGATTATTGACTCTAGTGCAAGTGGGAGACTGTTGGAAATATGCCCTAAAGGCAATAATAAAAGGATTATTATTATATTTCCTTGTTCATGATAATTGTCTTTATTCATGCTATAATTGTATTATCCGGAAATCGTAATACACGTGTGAATACATAGACCATAATATGTCCCTAGTAAGCCTCTAGTTGACTAGCTCGTTGATCAATAGATAGTCATGGTTTCCTGACTATGGACATTAGATGTCGTTCATAACGGGATCACATCATTAGGAGAATGATGTGATGGACAAGACCCAATCCTAAGCATAGCACAAGATCGTGTAGTTCGTTTGCTAGAGCTTTTCCAATGTCAAGTATCTTTTCCTTAGACCATGAGATCGTGTAACTCCCGGATACCGTAGGAGTGCTTTGGGTGTACCAAACATCACAACGTAACTGGGTGACTATAAAGGTGCACTACAGGTATCTCCGAAAGTGTCTGTTGGGTTGACACGGATCGAGACTGGGATTTGTCACTCCGTATGACGGAGAGGTATCTCTGGGCCCACTCGGTAATGCATCATCATAATGAGTTCAAAGTGACCAAGTGTCTGGTCACGGGATCATGCATTACGGTATGAGTAAAGTGACTTGCCGGTAACGAGACTGAACGAGGTATTGGGATACCGACGATCGAGTCTCGGGCAAGTAACGTACCGTTTGACAAAGGGAATTGTATACGGGGTTGATTGAATCCTCGACATCATGGTTCATCCGATGAGATCATCGAGGAGCATGTGGGAGCCAACATGGGTATACAGATCCCGCTGTTGGTTATTGACCGGAGAGCCGTCTCGGTCATGTCTACGTGTCTCCCGAACCTGTAGGGTCTACACACTTAAGGTTCGGTGACGCTAGGGTTGTATGAATATGAGTATGCAGCAAACCGAAAGTTGTTCGGAGTCCCGGATGAGATCCCGGACGTCACGAGGAGTTCCGAAATGGTCCAAAGGTAAAGAATTATATATAGGAAGTGCAGTTTCGACCACCGGGAAAGTTTCGGGGTCACCGGTATTGTATCGGGACCACCGGAAGGGTCCCGGTGGTCCACCGGGTGGGGCCACCTATCCCGGAGGGCCCCATGGGCTGAAGTGGGAGGGGAACCAGCCCCTGGTGGGCTGGTGCGCCCCCCTGGGCCCCCTCTGCACCTAGGGTTGGGAACCCTAGGGGAGGGGGCGCCTCCACTTGCCTTGGGGGGCACTCCACCCCCCTTGGCCGCCGCCCCCCCCTAGAGATCCCATCTCTAGGGCCCGCGCCCCCCTTGGGGGCCTATATAAAGGAGGGGGAGGGAGGGCAGCCGCACCTGAAGTTTTGGCGCCTCCCTCTCCCCTTGCTACACCTCCTCCTCCCGTAGTTGCTTGGCGAAGCCCTGCCGGAACTCTGCTGCATCCACCACCACGCCGTCGTGCTGCTGGATCTTCATCAACCTCTCCTTCCCCCTGGCTGGATCAAGAAGGAGGAGACGTCATACGCTCCGTACGTGTGTTAAACGCGGAGGTGCTGTCCGTTCGGCACTTGGTCATCGGTGATTTGGATCACGACGAGTACGACTCCCTCAACCCCGTTCTCTTGAACGCTTCCGCTCGCGATCTACAAAGGTATGTAGATGCACTCCTATCACTCGTTGCTTAGATGAACTCATAGATGGATCTTGGTGAAACCGTAGGAAATTTTTTATTTTCTGCAACGTTCCCCAACAGAGGCGGCCGGAAGTGAAGTGCTATTCACGTCCGACGGAGCCAGGGAGCCACTCGTTGAGGTGTCAAGCCCATCCTTGGGTGGGCTGCAGGGTTGTATTCGGCGTTAGGAGACTCTATATGACAAACGAAAAGCCATGAATTATTCTGGTATTCGGATACTTACGATGTCACCGGGGGCTTATCCCTCGGTGGCCACTCCTCTTCGCCGTCGTCGACGTTGGTGGAGTAGTCCGGAGGAAGGGTCCTTCCCTTCTGGGACCCTCCGGCCTCCCCAGTTGGGGCGGCCTTCCTTTTCTTCTCTCCCCCCGCTAGGGGAGAGGCCTCTTTTCCCTCCTCCTCGTCTTCGCGGGAGGAGTCCGCCTAAGAGTCATCGGACGAGGAGTCCGATAACACCTGGCGCCGGGAACTCTTTCGAGTTCCCGTGGCCTTCTTCTCCGGCACCACATGAGGTGCCGGAACCAGCAACCCCGTCAATCGGGTGTCCGCTGGGTCTTCTGGCAAGGTAGCCAGACAGTCAACTTGCCCGGACGTCTTCTGCTAGGCCTGTCAAAGGTAAGGGAGTTTAGATCCCGCATAGAGTCAAACTATGAAAAACAAGTGTCCTGTAAAGGGTAAAATAGCTTACCTCGCTGGCTTGACGCTGCGAGCTGAATCCGTGATCTTCGGTAATGGATGCGGGAGCCTCGGCGCCCTTGAACAGCACCTTCCAGGCATCTTCATACGTAGTGTCGAAGAGCCTACTCAAGGTTCGGTGCTATGCCGGATCAAACTTCCACAGGTTGAAGGCCCGTTGTTGGCACGGGAGGATCCGGCGGATGAGCATGACCTGGACTACGTTGACGAATTTAACCTTCTTGTCCATCAGGTTTTGGATGCAGGTTTGGAGTCCGGTCACCTCTTCCGAATTACCCCACGACAGGCCCTTCTCTTTCTAGGAGGTGAGCCGTGTGGGGATGCCAGATCGGAACTCAGGAGGAGCTGCCCCTCGTCTGGAAGCCGGTGCGCAATGTCGTTGTGCAGGTATCCGGCTTTCCTCAACTTTTTGATGTGCCCCTCCGTGACGGAGGAGGCCATCCACTTGCCTCCCGCTCCTGACATGACCGGAGAAGGTTGAGGTGGGATATGCAGACTTGGGCGCTGGAGCTCGAGTGCGCGAAGATGGATAAGCAAAGGAGGAAGAAGGCGTAAATGGAAAGAGTGGATCCTTATCCCCTTATATGGGCGGACGAAGCTATGCGTCCCCACCAGCCTGGTAAAACTCGCTTATATCC
Source organism: Triticum dicoccoides (assembly GCF_002162155.2). NCBI lineage: Eukaryota > Viridiplantae > Streptophyta > Magnoliopsida > Poales > Poaceae > Triticum > Triticum dicoccoides. The sequence continues at coordinate 682,331,027 of NC_041383.1, read as the reverse complement.
CAAGCGCCGTAATTGATGGCGCAATTGGGTTACCCACGCCCGTATTGATGAGAATCCCGGAATAAGGGGACACGATCTCTGCTTTGACAAGACGTGCCAAGGAAACCGCCTCGCTAAACGCGCTGAGGTGAAACAGTAAAAACGATTCGAATGAAGACTTGGCCGTGATGTCATGCCACGGAATACGTCAGCAGATTGAACTTGTGTAAATATTATTCTATCTACGGTGGTATGTGGAACTTATTTTGCAGAGCCGGACACTATCATTGTGTTCAAAATCTTCTATGAAGTATTCGAAGGAGGAACCCGCCTTGCAATGCCGAAGACAATATGCGCGCCGGACTCGTCGTTATTGAAGCCTGGTGAGGGAGTCCTGGACTAGGGGGTGTCCGGATAGCCGAACTATCATCATCGGCCGGACTCCAAGACTATGAAGATACAAGATTGAAGACTTTGTCCCGTGTCCGGATGGGACTTTCCTTGGCGTGGAAGGCAAGCTTGGCGATACGGATATGTAGATCTCCTACCATTGTAACCGACTCTGTGTAACCCTAGCCCTCTCTGGTGTCTATATAAACCGGATGGTTTTAGTCCGTAGGACACAACAACAATAACAACAATCATACCATAGGCTAGCTTCTAGGGTTTAGCCTCCTTGATCTCATGGTAGATCTACTCTTGTAATACCCACATCATCAATATCAATCAAGCAGGACATAGGGTTTTACCTCCATCAAGAGGGACCGAACCTGGGTAAAACATCATGTCCCTTGTCTCCTGTTACCATCCGCCTAGACGCATAGTTCGGGACCCCCTACCCGAGATCCGCCGGTTTTGACACCGACATTGGTGCTTTCATTGAGAGTTCCTCTGTGTCGTCACCAATAGGCTCGATGGCTCCTTCGATCATCAACAACGACGCGGTCCAGGGTGAGACTTTTCTCCCTGGACAGATCTTCGTATTCGGCGGCTTTGCACTGCGGGCCAATTCGTTTGGCCATCTGGAGCAGATCGAAAGCTACGCCCCTGGCCGTCAGGTCAGATTTGGAAGTCTTAACTTCATGGCTGACATCCGCGGAGACTTGATCTTCAACGGATTCGAGCCACAGCCGGGCGCGCCGCACTGTCACGATGGGCATGATTTAGCTCTGCTGCCAAACAGTGCCTTGGAGGCCGCACACGAGTCCGCTCTGACCCTCGATTCGGAGCCGGCTGTGCAGATCGAGGACGGGTGGTTAGACACCGCCTTGGGGGCTGCAACCTCTACGACGATAGAGCCGAATACTGACTTTGTCCCTTCTGAAGCTCGTGACTCCAAGGTGCCGGACTCCTTGCCGGACTCCGAACCTCCCGCGCCCCCTCCAATCGAATCCGATTGGGCGCCGATTATGGTGTTCACCGCTGCGGACATCTTTCAGCACTCACCTTTCGGCGACATCCTGAGTTCGCTAAAGTATCTCTCATTATCAGGAGAGCCCTGGCCGGACTGCGGTCAGGACGGTTGGGATGCGGACGACAAAGAAATTCAAGACCCACCCACCACCCACTTAGTAGCCGCTGTTGACGATCTAACCGACATGCTAGACTTCGACTCCGAAGACATCGATGGAATGGACGACGATGCCGGAGACGACCAAGAACCAGCGCCTACTGGGCACTGGAAAGCCACCTTGTCATACGACATATACATGGCGGATATCCCAAAGGATGGGAATGGCGAAGGAACAGCGGAGGAAGACCCCTCCAAGAAACAGCCCAAGCGCCAGCGTCAGCGGCGCCGCTCTAAATCCCGCCACAGCAAGAATGGCGATTCCGGCACCGGAGATAATAATACCCCAGACAGTGCCGAAGACAACCCCCTCCAGCAAGATTCAGCGCAGGAGGACGGAGATGCCAGCCCTCATGAGAGAGCGGCAGACGAAGAGGTAGAGGATGATAATTACATGCCTCCCTCCGGAGACGAGGCAAGCCTCGACGACGACGAATTTGTCGTGCCTGAGGATCCCGTCGAACAAGAGCGTTTTAAACGCAGGCTTATGGCCACGGCAAACAGCCTCAAGAAAAAGCAGCAACAGCTTAGAGCTGATCAAGATCTGCTAGCCGGCAGATGGATTGAAGTCCTTGCAGCCGAAGAGCATGAGCTCGAACGCCCCTCCAAAAACTACCCCAAACGCAAGTTGCTCCCCCGATTAGAGGAGGAGGCATATAAACCTGCATCACCAGAGCACAATACGGCTGACCGGCCACCTCGTGGCCGCGACAGAGAGGCCTCTAGGCCCTCCACTAGAACCGTACCGCGGCATCGCTCGAAAAGCAAAAGGCCACAGGGGAACGCTCCGGACTTGCGAGATATATTGGAGGATAAGGCAAGACAATCAAGATCGATCTACGGATCATGTGGGCGCCCCATGATACGTGACGACAATCGTCGCACCGGATACAACAAGTTCGGCCGGGACGAACACAGTAGACACAACTCCTTTGAGCTTCGTCGTGATATAGCCCAATACAGAGGCGCCGCACACCCACTATGCTTCACAGATGAAGTAATGGATCATCAAATCCCCGAAGGGTTTAAACCCATGAATATTGAATCCTATGATGGCACAACAGACCCCGCGGTTTGGATCGAAGACTATCTTCTTCATATCCATATGGCCCGCGGTGATGATCTTCACGCCATCAAATACCTCCCACTCAAGCTTAAAGGACCAGCTCGGCATTGGCTTAACAGCTTGCCAGCAGAATCAATTGGGTGTTGGGAGGACCTGGAAGCCGCATTCCTTGATAACTTCCAGGGCACGTATGTGCGACCACCAGACGCTGACGACCTAAGCCATATAATTCAGCAGCCAGACGAATCGGCCAGACAATTCTGGAGACGGTTCTTAACTAAGAAAAATCAAATCGTCGACTGTCCGGATGCGGAGGCCCTCGCGGCCTTCAAACATAACAGCCGCGACGAGTGGCTTGCCCGGCACCTGGGACAGGAAAATCCTAAATCCATGGCAGCCCTCACATCACTAATGACCCGCTTCTACGCGGGAGAGGACAGCTGGCTAGCCCGCAGCAACAACCTCAGCAAAAATTCTGGCAGTCCGGATACAAAGGACCGCAATGGCAGGTCGCGTCGCAACAAGAACAAACGCCGCATTAACGGCGACAATAATGAGGATACGGCAGTCAATGCCGGATTCAGAGGCTCCAAACCCGGCCAGCGGAAAAAGCCATTCAAAAGAACTACTACGGGTCTGTCCAATTTGGACCGAATACTCGATCGCTCGTGCCAGATACACGGCACCCCCGAAAAGCCAGCCAACCACACCAACAGGGACTGTTGGGTATTCAAGCGGGCAGGCAAGCTAATTGCCGAAAACAATGGCAAGGGGCTGCATAGCGATGACGAAGAAGAGACCCGACCGCCGAACAATAGAGGACAGAAGGGTTTCCCCCCACAAGTGCGGATGGTGAATATGATATACGCAACCCACATACCCAAGAGGGAGCAGAAGCATGCACTCAGGGACGTATACGCGATGGAGCCAGTCGCCCCGAAGTTCAACCCATGGTCCTCCTGCCCGATCACTTTTGATCGAAGGGACCACCCCACCAGCATCTGCCACGGCAGATTCGCCGCATTGGTTTTAGACCAAATCGTCGATGGATTTCACCTCACCAGAGTCCTGATGGACGGCGGCAGCAACCTGAACCTACTTTATCAGGACACAGTGCGCAAGATGGGCATAGACCCCTCAAGGATTAAACCCACAAAGACGACCTTCAAAGGCATCATACCAGGTGTAGAGGCCAATTGTACGGGCTCAGTTACACTAGAAGTGGTCTTCGGATCCCCGGATAACTTCCGAAGCGAGGAGTTAATCTTCGACATAGTTTCGTTCCGTAGCGGCTATCATGCTCTGCTCGGACGGACCGCGTTTGCAAAGTTCAACGCGGTGCCGCACTACGCATACCTCAAGCTCAAGATGCCAGGCCCTCGAGGAGTCATCACGGTCAACGGAAACAACGAACACTCCCTCCGAACGGAGGAACATACAGCGGCTCTCGCGGCAGAAGTACAATGCAGCCTCTTAAGGCAATTCTCGAGTCCGGCCATTAAGCGACCGGACACGGCTAAACGCGCCTGGAGTAACCTACAACAAGACCACCTGGCACGTTCCGAGCACGCGTAGCAATGCGGCCCCAACACCAGCCCTCGCAAGATTGCAAGACGGGTCCTTCGCGTACATCATTACGCTTTGGAGATACCATGGGCATAGGGGGAGGGGCACGACCACAACAGGCCCAGAATGCGTCTTAACCACATTAGGGGCTGCCAAGTGTGTCATTCCTTTTTTTTCCTTTTTCTTTCTTACCTACAGGACTCCGTTCACCAGAGGCCCTGTCCAGCAGTAGACCGGCCGAACTCACGATGCAACAGCCAAGGAAGGAGAAAGGCTACGACGAATATCCAGGTGGTCTCCCTTACGAGCATTAAATCTGTTTTATACACCATTCCGCAGCCTACCCCTGGAGGGGGACATGTTTAATAGTCCCATCCCATGCTTATCGCACTATTTGTATCATTCTGCATTCATAGCAGTATTTCTTGAAAAAAACAATGCAGCACCTTTTTGCTTATAATTGCATTACTTTCTTATACATATGTTCATTTATGACATGCCGCATCCGTACACTTTGGTACGGCTAAATACACCAGGGGCTTAAGTTCCCCACATTATGGTGTGATAAGTCCGAACACTTTCACAAGTGCGGCACCCCGAACTTATAGCATTATATGGATCGGCTCCGAATCATGTCTTGGGTCAATAGTTGGGTTTGCCCGGCTCCCACGTTTTGGTACCTTATGTTCCGTTCTATCGGCTAAGGTAGCACTGGGAGAACCACTGCGATTGCGCCCCAGTTGAGCTGGGCGAGCGCCTCAGTGGAGAAAGCTAAAACTGACCGTCATGATGAGGCGAGAACCGGTCGCTGTTTGAGAGGTTTTTTCGAGTCCCTAAAGACTTATGCCGCTTAGAGCGAGGAACCGGCTTTGTCCGGCCTAGGCGTGGATAGCGCCCCGAATTCGGTCTTCAGAACACTAGGAGCTTCGCCGAAATTTAAAATTATAGAATTCTATGGCTAAGTGAGAGTGTTCAAGCATTATAAGTCCGGTTGCCTACTTCGTTGAGTTGAGCGCCTCCCTAGATGGACCCAAAAATGGGAACAAGAGTGCTCAAATTTATCCCGAACACCCCAGCACTCGTGGCATGGGGGCTGAAGCCGATGACTTGCCATCTCTCAAATTTGATAAACGGCCGCACAGAAGGTAATATTTTAAATTAACAAGCGTTGCTTAGCGCATATGAACAAAGTTTTTAGCGCACAGGACAACAAAATGCGAGTCTACTCAAATATTACATCATTGGAGCACTCACCCGCAATAATGCGGGCACCCTTCAGGACACCCTTATAATACATTTCGGGCGTGCGATACTCCTTGCCCGGTGGTGGCGCGTCCGTCACAAGCTTCTCAGCATCCATCTTGCCCCAGTGCACCTTAGCACGGGCAAGGGCCCGACGGGCACCTTCAATACAGGCGGATCGCTTGATGACCTCAACCCATGGACACGCATCCACCAGCCGCCGCACCAGGCCGAAGTAGCTCCCAGGCATGGCCTCATTGGGCCACAGCCGAACTATGAGGCCCTTCATGGCCTGTTCGGCCACCTTGTGGAGCTCGACCAGCTGCTTCAGCTGGTCGCTAAGGGGCACCGGATGTCCGGCCTCAGCATACTGAGACCAGAAGACCTTCTCCATCGAGCTCCCCTCCTCGGCCCTGTAGAACGCGGCAGCATCGGACACGCTGCGGGGCAGATCTGCGAACGCTCCTGGCGAGCTCCAAATTCGGGTAATGTGACACCCCAAAATTTTAACCTTGTTTTGTTAACTAAAATTTTACCAGGAAATTAAAACTTTTATTTTCTGGACTCACTTTTGATTTTTGAAACATTTCCTTTCTTATTATCATGGGGTTTTTACCTCAAGTAAAATACTTCCCAAATTTATTGGACTCTCTTCCCTCTCAAAACTTTTTTCCCTTGGCAAGGATTTTATTTTGGTATCTTCATCAACACTGGTGTTTGGTTATTAAAAACCTTTCTTCTGTTTGTCCCCTTCTCAAATTAAATTTTGGGATTTATTTTCTTTAGGAGAAAAACCCTAGGAGTTTTGGGACTTATCTTATATTGAAACCACCCATGATTTTACCATACCTCATATGGTAAAACCTCCCAAAAACCCTCCTCCCACTTTGGGGCAATCCATATATTCTGTCCCAACAAGTCCAACTCATTTTTGGATTTTATTTCATTTTTTTTCTTTCCCCAAAACAATTGTGTCCATTATTTTGAACCTAGGTGATTTGCAAAGCAAGTACCTAAAAGCATTTGAGTTTTGACCTCAAACCAACTCTCCTAGATAGTCCTTGGTACCCACAACCTAGAACCATCATGTTTCACTCCTCTCCTTTTCAAATATTTCAAATTACAGTCTCTGCAAGTTTGGACCAGATTTGTTAAATTTGGTGAAATTCATGTCTCCTCTTCTCCAAAAATTACACAAAAATTCAGGCAACCCCCTGTTGCTTTGGGAAGCCACTCCACCAAAAATCAGCTCAAGCAGAGCCTCCCACATACCAAAACCATTCTGTCGAACACCTGGCCTGCACAGTTCACTTACACTTTCAGAGAGATTCAGAAAGTTCAGAGTTTCAGTGTCGTTTTTCTCTCGTCAGAGTTCAGTCACGCGATCACAGTGCGCCCTGGCACGTTGCGCATGGCCCCTCCCCCCTGGCCAGCACCCCGCACGCGCGCTTGGCCAATTCCTGGCGTCGGTGGCGACGAGCCTCGCTGGTGCTGGAAGTTTCTGCGGTGGCCGCGCCACCCGTGGCAGCCACAGAGGGCCCGAGCCCGTTCGCTGCGCCGCCCATCGCCTCCAAGCTCTCCGCGTGGCCCTGCCATGCCAGCGCACGCCCGTGGCACCGTCGCTGTGGCCCGGCAAGCACAGAACGTGCTCCCTGCCGCCGACGGGCCCGCACCGCCCCGTTCCGTTGATCTCTCCCCAAAGCACCTATCACGAACTCGTTTAGCGTCTAAATGGAACCAGTGGACCTCCACGACGACGCCCAACTCCCTAAACCTCCCCAACCAAGCTCTGCGCCGCCGTAACCTTCGCCGGGAAACTCCCTTCACGGCCACCGCCCCGGATCGCCTATAAAAAGGGACCCCGAGCTCGCCCTCGAGCACATACCCCCTCTGCACCTCACCAGCACCCTGCCAGGCCACCAGGGGGACCTCGAGGAGGTCTTCTCCCCCAGCTCCGGCCGCCCCGTTCCGCCTCGGCCTCCACCACGATTCACTCCGGTGAGGCCATCTCCGGTGCCCTAATCACGTCAACTACCCTCTCATGCTACCGCAAGTCTAACCCCCTCCTCAATTGCATCTCCGCAACACTCTCCGACGAGACCCACGACCACCCGAACCGCCGTCCGCCGGAGCAGGAGCCGCCGTCGCCGCGGTGCTCACCGGCGACCACCACCACTACCAACCGACGCGGAATGACGCCCTGAACACGGAGGTACCCTCCGATCCTCCTGCCTCACCGTGGATCGCCGCCGGCGACCTCCGCAACTCTCGGGCGCCGACGAGCTCTGTCTTCCCCGTTTGAATTTTCAAACCTGACGGGTAGGACCCGCTTGTCAGCCTCTCTTTTTCTTTTAAACGAACCGTTTTTTGAAAGCGTATTCTGGCAAATGCGCTTTCTAAACTGAATCGTTTTCTGCACTTTTCTGATCTGCCCCCTGAGAGTTTTCTGTTTCATTACAGAAAGGTCCCTGGATTAAAACCCTTATAACTTTTAAACAGTGAAGGATTTTTGATTGATTCTTTTTCTGTTCTCTTTAAAATTTTGTCTAGTTTATTTTAAGTTTTATTTCAAAATATTTCAGACAACTTTTTGGTACTGGTATTGAAACTATATATTGATTCAAAAATATTGTTAAATAGGATTTTGGAGAGAGGAGAAAGCCTTCAAAAGTTTTAGGATGCACCTCACCACCCCACAACTTGAAGGCAAGTATTCTGAACCTCGACATAATATTTTTGGTGTGTTCGTTGACACATTTATAACACCACCTCATTTTGAAGGACTTGTTATTTCATGTGATATGATCATTTGCATGGATGCATATTAGGGATTTCCATGCTGTTGGAAATGAGTATACTTGTGATGGTAATCATCCTCATGTATCTTGCATGCATGCCGGAAAGGAATCCGGGAAAGCCTCTGCCTTGGGTAGGCGTGATCTTGTCGCCGGTCTCCATCGAGACGGTTATGTCCGGTATGGCATAGTAAGATAGAATGAGTGTTGATTGTATTGGTTGAAATATTTTTGTTATACATGTCATGCAGGGAAATTATAAACCTCTTGAGTCGACCGTAGATCGAGTCTTGTTCCAGTAACCCCCATACTTGTATCGTACTACCACTTGTCTCTACCGCAGGTAGGGTACAGTTCAGTAAGTCGCCAACCCCTTTCTAGCACACACCGTACAGAGAGGCCATGGTGGAAGATATCGGTTGTAGCCGGTAGGCAGGCCACCTGGTCCGGGGGCATGGGTGTTTCCGGTTGGGGCCGAGAGGGGAGGCCACCCCTTAGAGCGCGTGATATAAATTTGATCCCATGCTATGCGAGGTTGTAGCCTCCCCACTTAGAGTTTTGCTTGACAGGTGTCGTGGGTGATTCCAGACATCGGCGAGTTAAGCTGGTGTGTGCAAGTCAGGTGCGTTTTCAACTAAAAGGCCATAGACAGAATTAGTCCCGATGGACTAATGGAATCCGTTGCTCGCGGGTAAAGAGTACACCCTATGCAGAGATTTAATCTATTCGAGTAGCCGTGTCCATGGTTAAGGACTACAGTCTGGGTTGGGTCAAATGTCGGTCTTAGTGTCGGTCTTCGGAGGAGAAATTGTTAAACCAGAACTTGGATTGTGACTTGTGAATTGTGATAATTATGTTTATGCTTATTATGGACTAACCCTTTATATCATTGAGTATCCCTGGGACGGTTCTACCTCCTGGATATTCATTGTGTTTGTTTATTTTATAAGCCCTTTATGTGGCGTCGCTGAGACGCCCGACTGTGGCATTGCTTGTTATTATTTACCTTATAAGCCCTTTATGTGGTGTCGCTGAGACGCCCGACTGCGGCATTGCTTGTTATTATTTACTTTATAAGCCCTTTATGTGGCATCGCACAGACGCCCGACTATGGCATTGCTTGTTATTATTTACTTTATAAGCCCTTTATGTGGTGTCGCTGAGACGCCCGACTATGGCATTGCTTGTTATTTATTTACCTTACAAGCCCTTTATGTGGTGTCGCATAGACGCCCGACTGCGGCATTTTATTTTCCATTCCCTTATTACTTATTTGTGTTGCATATAAGTAACCTGCTTGCACGCACAAAAGATTTTATTTATGACTGACGATGTGATCATAGAATATTTCAGTGCATGGTTATCAATTATATTATACCCGTGTTCATAATGTTTGCGAGTACATTCAAAGTACTCACTGGCTTGTCCCTGGCTATTGTCTTGGCCATATTTCTTGCACGGAGAGGAGCGACGCGATGACAGCCTCGGAACCTAAGCAACAGTTATAGCAGCCCCGTGAAGATAGGAGTTAACCTGGTCAGCTGTTCCTGTTGGGAAATGGAGTCCTATAGACACTGATGATCCACAAACCGCTTCCGCCCTCAACCATTGGAAACCATTTGTTGTACTCACAGGCCAGAATGGTCTTGTACTACATATTTTGTATCTTGCTTGGAATTTCTGTAGCAAGTTGGAGCCTCATCAGCTAACAGTAATCTTGGGGCTGATGAGCACGACGGTCTTTTTCTGGAAATTGATACCCGGAAAAACTGGTCGTGACAGACTTGGTATCAGAGCCAGGCTGACCATTGGCTAATCCTATCTTAGCCAGGTCAATAAACTTAGGCAAACCAACCCACCAGACCATAACTAGAACCCCATCCAAGCTTCTCGTGCAAGATAGCCACACAGTGACCCCGACACTTTTGGCAGTCGGTGCCCAACCTATCAACCTAGCCTGTCGATCATGCACTAGTGGCCAGCACCCAAGGTGTCTCATTCGCAAGCGTACGAAGGAAGACTCCGTTCCCTTTTACTATAAAAAGGGCACGCTAGCCCCAAACCAGCACAGCACAGCCTCTACCCCAAACCGAGCCACAATGCCTGGACCCGTCGTGCACAACGAGACCACAGCAACCAACCTTGGAGGGTTTGTGATCATACTCGCAAACCTCACCCGTCGTGCCTATGCGTTAGAGGAGCCACCAGAATATGTTGTGTACCAAGGAGCCATGAGCGGTGAGGACCATCAATTCTGGGCCACTGTACACATCTACGGTAGGGGTCTAGCGCCCGAACGCCCCTACAAGTTCACCGGAAGAACAACTTCCTTCGAGCCACAAGCCATCCAGCTAGCTGCTCGAGAGGCTATAGTTCAACTTCGGTAGTTGTTGCCCAGAGTTAACTGTCGCTCGTTCTACTACTACCCCAGGCGTGAAGGGTATGGAAGACCACCCCAAGTTGCCAACGGAGATCACGAGACAGATCCCGCATTGTTGCACCTAGTGCGCTATGTAAGTGCACTAGAGGTACTGTTCGACCAGATCACCATTGATCTAATCGCAGCTCGAGGAGAGCTGGTTCGTTGAGCCCCAGCAAGAAGAGAAGACGAGCCCGACGCCGACAACCCAGTCGTGCTATACGGACAATCGATCGAGACCCTAAGATCAGCTCCAGCCACCGACCGAGATGCTTTGATGACCCAAGAAGTGCTTCGTCGCCTTTTGGGAGCACACTCCAACGGGGTTGTGGCCAACAATCCCCGTGATGGTCATCATCGCTACCCCGACCCTGCAGTCCCTCCACCATCTCCGGCTTATCCCGACAGTGAGACACATGGAGAAGCCTCGACATCCACAAGGCACGCCCGTTTGGATATAAACGAGGTATACTAAGTCACCCGAGTAGTGCCAAGTCCCAGTGTATCCTTGCTTTGTAATCGTGTGACCTCGTAAACAAACGCAGCCTGTCGTCGTGCCTCTGTTTTAAATAGTAGCCTTGCATGGATATTTTAGCATGCAGTGTGATTTTTCTATCCCAGGCACAGCTACCAAAACCACCTCGACAACCCCCACAGTGATACGTCACTTTGGTGAGATATGTATCTGTGGCTTCGACCCTGACCCTTGGAGCGGAACTGACAAAATTCTTTACCTTTCACCACGGTAAAGTGATCCAGCTCCGGTGCTATAAAAAAGCCACTGCGTGACCTTGCCAAGCACCCCTCACAGTGTGCACCACCCTCACAACCATTTCTTGCCATGCCGAGCCCTAGTATTTATCTGAGAACTCCAGATGCAACCCCGGGTAGTTTTGTCAAAATATTGTGGGATTTTACCTGTAGTACCATGGGCGCTACCCAGCCACCCCAGTATGAGCTGTTCAAATCGAGAATCACCCCTTCCACCTCGGAATATTGGGCAGCAGTACACATCCCTCCCGTAGACTCCAACCAAGATCCTACAGAGGTTTCCTTCATGGGGAAATCTATGCCAACCCCACGCCTGGCCATAGAAGCTGATGTGAAGGAAGCAATTGCTCGCCTTCGATCCGCAGTACCCTATGCCCGCGAACGAGGATATTATTACTTTCCGAGCCGTGCAGCACCTGGAGGAGTAACATCTTTTCCCGGTGGACAGATTGAGAGAGACCCAGTACTAGCCAACCTTATCCAGTACATCATCGCTCAAGAGCATTTGAACCAGCGAGTGATGGATTACCTCCAGAGTCTCACCGATTCGAATCCTTAGATTGCAATCGGCAGACTACTGAGGCCCGACCCAGAGAGACGCATACATCGACTGGTCAATCCACTTCCTCCGATAGAAGAGGAGTGTATCCCATTGCCAGAGACCTTTTTTCGGGACCCTGTCCAGTTACCGTTTTCATTTTAGACGTCACTGCTGTGTTTGTTATTGCAGCATTTATTATTATGTTGTAACTTATGCATGGTACCTCGAATTTGTGCGACGAGTCGAGTATTTAGTTTCTACTAGTATGAGTAATTTTCTTCATGATTAACTTGTGTAACCGCGAAAAATCCTAGAATGAGCTTTCTTTTCCTTGAGTTGCTGCATCGTTTATCCCCTCACTACATGGATTATTTTTATTCACGCAGCACCACGGCAGCAGACTCACAACCATAATCATTCGAGCACATACACTGCTTGCAAAACCTTGCAACGGTGTTGCATCTAACTGAGCACCTCCCGACAACAGTCAGCGCCCGACACACCCCACCTACTCCTCGTGATCACCACCACCACGGAGAGCCAACACCCGAGCAGCAGCATCGCGACGATCATCGAGGATCATCGCGCACAGGAGCACGGAGAGCCCCAGCACCGCTGCCAGCCCTCCGCACAACAGGATCACGTACCAGTCCAGCACCACCGCCGCCATTAGAGCCTTGCCTCGAGCTTCGGCAAACGGAAACAGAGGAAAAGGAGGAGGAAAAGCAAGGCCAGGTGTGAGGAGAAGAGAAGAACACCTCGGCCATTTTATAGCCCAAGCTCGGTGTACGGTGGGCGAGGTCCACCAGCGCCGCTCGTCGCCCGATCGCCGGTGTTCGGAGGCGAATCCTCGAGCAGTGCCGACAGTGCACTGGCCCGCGAGGTGAGTGCACGCTGCACCGGCAGCTAGCACGCCGCGCACTATCATGGTGCGGCCTAGATGCCCTACGCGCTAGGCGTCGCCGGTGAGAAAGCGCGGGAAAGCACGCGGGAGAGAGGGAGAAGAAAGAGCCAGAGGAAGAAGAAGAGGCCGACAGTGGGCCCCGGATCCACCTGTCAGCGAGAAAGAGCACTGTGCTCTCGGGTACGACCAACGTATTATTAAATTTAGAATTTACTCTAAATTTATATCCAGTATAGAAATCCCTCGTTTTCTTCCCAAAACCGTAGATTTTTCCACGCAGCGCCAGTGCCCCGCACTGTATTTTTGCACCACTTATTGCCCTCTCACTGTAGCCATTTTTGTTTCTATGTATATATATATATATATATATATATATATATATATATATATTAAACAACTTTTAGCAAATCTCGAGGACGAGATTTTTCTTAAGGGGGGTAGTGTTGTGACACCCCAAAATTTTTAACCTTGTTTTGTTAACTAAAATTTTACCAGGAAATTAAAACTTTTATTTTCTGGACTCACTTTTGATTTTTGAAACATTTCCTTTCTTACTATCATGGGGTTTTTACCTCAAGTAAAATACTTCCCAAATTTATTGGACTCTCTTCCCTCTCAAAACTTTTTTCCCTTGGCAAGGATTTTATTTTGGTATCTTCATCAACACTGGTGTTTGGTTATTAAAGACCTTTCTTCTGTTTGTCCCCTTCTCAAATTAAATTTTGGGCTTTATTTTCTTTAAGAGAAAAACCCTAGGAGTTTCGGGACTTATCTTATATTGAAACCACCCATGATTTTACCATGCCTCATATGGTAAAACCTCCCAAAAACCCTCCTCCCACTTTGGGCAATCCATATATTCTGTCCCAACAAGTCCAACTCATTTGTGGATTTTATTTCATTTTTTTCTTTCCCCAAAACAATTATGTCCATTATTTTGAACCTAGGTGATTTGCAAAGCAAGTACCTAAATGCATTTGAGTTTTGACCTCAAACCAACTCTCCTGGATAGTCCTTGGTACCCACAACCTAGAACCATCATGTTTCACTCCTCTCCTTTTCAAATATTTCAAATTACAGTCTCTGCAAATTTGGACCAGATTTGTTAAATTTGGTGAAATTCATGTCTCCTCTTCTCCAAAAATTCCACAAAAATTCAGGCAACCCCCTGTTGCTTTGGGAAGCCACTCCACCGAAAATTAGCTCAAGCAGAGCCTCCCACATACCAAAACCATTCTGTCGAACACCTGGCCTGCACAGTTCACTTACACTTTCAGAGAGATTCAGAAAGTTCAGAGTTTCAGTGTCGTTTTTCTCTCATCAAAGTTCAGTCACGCGATCACAGTGCGCCCTGGCACGTTGCACATGGCCCCTCCCCCCTGGCCAGCACCCCCCACGCGCGCTTGGCCAATTCCTGGCGTCGGTGGCGACGAGCCTCGCTGGTGCTGGAAGTTTCTGCGGTGGCCGCGCCACCCGTGGCAGCCACAGAGGGCCCGAGCCCGTCGCTGCGCCACCCGGCGCCGCCCATCGCCTCCAAGCTCTCCGCGTGGCCTTGCCGTGCCAGCGCACACCCGTGGCACCGTCGCTGTGGCCCGGCAAGCACAGAATGTGCTCCCTGCCGCCGACAGGCCCGCACCGCCCCGTTCCGTCGATCTCTCCCCAAAGCACCTATCACGAACTCGTTTGGCATCTAAATGGAACCAGTGGACCTCCACGACGACGCCCAACTCCCTAAACCTCCCCGACCAAGCTCTGCGCCGCCGTAACCTTCGCCGGGAAACTCCGTTCATGGCCACCGCCCCGGATCGCCTATAAAAAGGGACCCCGAGCTCGCCCTCGAGCACACACCCCCTCTGCACCTCACCAGCACCCTGCCAGGCCACCAGGGGGACCTCGAGGAGGTCTTCTCCCCCAGCTCCGGCCACCCCGTTCCGCCTCGGCCTCCACCACGATTCACTCCGGTGAGGCCATCTCCGGCGCCCTAATCACGTCAGCTACCCTCTCATGCTACCGCAAGTCTAACCCCCTCCTCAATTGCATCTCCGCAGCACTCTCCGACGAGACCCACGACCACCCGAACCGCCGTCCGCCGGAGCAGGAGCCGCCGTTGACGCGGTGCTCACCGGCGACCACCACCAGTACCAACCAACGCGGAATGACGCCCTGAACACGGAGGTACCCTCCGATCCTCCTGCCTCACCGTGGATCGCCGCCGGCGACCTCAGCAACTCTCGGGCGCCGACGAGCTCTGTCTTCCCCGTTTGAATTTTCAAACCTGACGGGTGGGACCCGCCTGTCAGCCTCTCTTTTTCTTTTAAACGAACCGTTTTCTGAAAGCGTATTCTGGCAAATGCGCTTTCTAAACTGAATCGTTTTCTGCACTTTTCTGTTCTGCCCCCTGAGAGTTTTCTGTTTTATTACAGAAAGGTCCCTGGATTAAAACCCTTATAACTTTTAAACAGAGAAGGATTTTTGATTTATTCTTTTTCTGTTCTCTTTAAAATTTTGTCTAGTTTATTTTAAGTTTTATTTCAAAATATTTCAGACAACTTTTTGGTACTGGTTTTGAAACTATATATTGATTCAAAAATATTGTTAAATAGGATTTTGGAGAGAGGAGAAAGCCTTCAAAAGTTTTAGGATGCACCTCACCACCCCACAACTTGAAGGCAAGCATTCTGAACCTCGGCATAATATTTTTGGTGTGTTCGTTGACACGTTTATAACACCACCTCATTTTGAAGGACTTGTTATTTCATGTGATATGATCATTTGCATGGATGCATATTAGTGATTTCCATGATGTTGGAAATAAGTATACTTGTGATGGTAATCATCCTCATGTATCTTGCATGCATGCCGGAAAGGAATCCGGGAAAGCCTCTGCCTTGGGTAGGCGTGAGCTTGTCGCCGGTCTCCGTCGGGACGGTTATGTCCGGTATGGCATAGTAAGATAGAATGAGTGTTGATTGTATTGGTTGAAATATTTTTGTTATACATGTCATGCAGGGAAATTATAAACCTCCTGAGTCGACCATAGATCGAGTCTTGTTCCAGTAACCCCCATACTTGTATCGTACTACCACTTGTGTCTACCGCGGGTAGGGTACGGTTCAGTAAGTCATCAACCCCTTTCTAGCACACACCGTACAGAGAGGCCATGGTGGAAGATATCGATTGTAGCCGGTAGGCAGGCCACCTGGTCCGGGGGCATGGGTGTTTCCGGTTGGGACCGAGAGGGGAGGCCACCCCTTAGAGCGCGCGAAATAAATTTGATCCCATGCTACGCGAGGTTGTAGCCTCCCCACTTAGAGTTTTGCTTGACAGGTGTCGTGGGTGATTCCAGACACCGGTGAGTTAAGCTGGTGTGTGCAAGTCAGGTGCGTTTTCAACTAAAAGGCCATCGACGGAATTAGTCCCGATGGACTAATGGAATCCGTTGCTCATGGGTAAAGAGTACAACCTATGCAGAGATTAAATCTATTCGAATAGCCGTGTCCATGGTTAAGGACTACAGTCTGGGTTGGGTCAAGTGTCGGTCTTAGTGTCGGTCTTCGGAGGAGAAATTGTTAAACCAGAACTTGGATTGTGACTTGTGAATTGTGATAATTATGTTTATGCTTTTTATGGACTAACCCTTTATATCATTGAGTATCCCTGGGACGGTTCTACCTCCTGGATATTCATTGTGTTTGTTTATTTTATAAGCCCTTTATGTGGCGTCGTTGAGACGCCCGACTGTGGCATTGCTTGTTATTATTTACCTTATAAGCCCTTTATGTGGTGTCGCTGAGACACCCGACTGTGGCATTGCTTGTTATTATTTACTTTATAAGCCCTTTATGTGGCATCGCACAAACGCCCGACTGTGGCATTGCTTGTTATTATTTACTTTATAAGCCCTTTATGTGGTGTCGATGAGACGCCCGACTGTGGCATTGCTTGTTATTTATTTACCTTACAAGCCCTTTATGTGGTGTCGCACAGACACCCGACTGCGGCATTTTATTTTCCATTACCTTATTACTTATTCGTGTTGTATATAAATAACCTGCTTGCATGCACAAAAGATTTTATTTATGACTGACGATGTGATCATAGAATATTTCAGCGCATGGTTATCAATTATATTATACCCGTGTTCATAATGTTTGCGAGTACATTCAAAGTACTCACTGGCTTGTCCCTGGCTATTGTCTTGGCCAAATTTCTTGCACGGAGAGGAGCGACGAGATGACAGCCCTGGAACCTAAGCAACGGTGATAGCATCCCCGTGAAGATAGGAGTTAACCTGGTCGGTTGTTCCTGTTGGGAAATGGAGTCCTATAGACACTGATGATCCACAAACTGCTTCCGCCCTCAACCACTGGAAACCATTTGTTGTACTCACAGGCCAGAATGGTCTTGTACTACATATTTTGTATCTTGCTTGGAATTTCTGTATCAAGTTGGAGCCTCATCAGCTAACAGTAATCCTGGGGCTGATGAGCACGATGGTCTTTTTCTGGAAATTGATACCCGAAAAAACCGGTCGTGACAGGTTAGTAACACGTAATCCACATCCACATGCTTGCTTTGCATGAAAAATTCCTTACCCGACGCTATTTTCTTCAACGCCTCGATTTCCTGGAGGGCCTTGTAGGCTTCGGCCTTAGCGGCTTTGGCACTCTCAAGAGCCGATGCAAGCTCGGACTCTCGATTCTTCGAGTCACACTCCAAACTCTCATGTTTTTCCACGAGAGCCTGGAGCTCTTGTTGTACCTCCGCCACCCGCGCCTCCTGCTTCTCTCGCTCGGTGCACTCCGCAGCCGCATTACGTTCGGCCGCGGACACCGCCTCCTTCAGGGTCGCCACCTTGTTTGTGGCCCCTGCAATACCCACGTTATCCTTGTCATTCTTCTTGCAACCAAATCCTTTTCTGTAAGGTACAACTTTAATAAGGTGCTACTCACCTTCTTTGTCCTCGAGTTGCTTCTTGGCACGGCCGAGCTCATTCTCGGACCGCTTGAGGTTTTGCTTCAAAGCATCGACCTCCACAGTTAGTGCGGCAGAGGTCAGCAGCGCAGCCTGCAATCCCATATTGACATATTTTTTATGACTCCCGCGTATATCTTTTTAGATCCTCAGTCCGGCTTTTCTTTCCGAACACCGAACCGAGCATCAGGGGCTACTGTCTATGCGGTACTATTTTACATATAATAAATTTCTTACCTCAAAGCCTGTTAGAAGGCTACTGCAGGCTTCGGTCAGCCCGCTTTTGGCGAGCTGGACCTTCTGAATCACCGCACTCATAACAGTGCGGTGTTCCTCCTTGATGGAAGCACCGTTGAGCGCCTCCAGCAAGTTATCCGGCGCCTCTGGTTGGACGGAGGCCGCCAGCGTCATGGTCTTGCCCTTCTTACGAAGGGGCCGCCGGCCGGACTCCGGAACCACTGCAGGTTCCGGTATGGAGTCCGGTATGAAGTCCGGGAGGTCGCCCTGTGGCACCTCCGGGTGGGTCCTTCTCTGGGATCCCACCTCAGCGTAGTCAGCATCACAGGGGGAGGAGGCGGTTGGAAGTGAAGTACTATTCACATCCGACGTGCCCAAGGACCCGCTCGACGGAGCGGGAAGATCGTCCTTGGCCGGACTGCAGGGTTGTATGCGGCGTTAGAAAGACACCATGTGGCAGAAAGAAAAATCATGAAGTCATTCGGGAGTCCGGATACTTATGATCTCGCCAAGGGCTTGGTCCTTGGAGGCCAATCCTCGTCGTCGTCACCGACGTGGGCGGAACAGTCCGGGGGAAGAGTCCTTCCCTTCTTGGACCCTTCGGCCTCCCTCGTTGGGGAAGCCTTCCTTTTCTTCCCTCCCCCCGCTGGGGGAGAGGCCTTTTTCTTCTCCTGCTCGTCCTCGTGGGAGGAGTCCGCCTCGGAGTCATCGGACACCTGAAAACGGGAACTCTTTCGAGTGCCCGTGGCCTCCTTCTTGGCCTTCTTCTCCGGCACCACGTGGAGTGCCGGAACCAGCAGCCCAATTAAACGGGCATCCGCTGGATCTTCTGGCAAAGGGGCCGGACAGTTAGTCTACTCGGCCTTCTTCAGCCAGTCCTGTCAAAGGAAAGGGAGTTTAGATCCCGCATAGAGTCAAACTATGAAAGACAAGTGTCCCGTAAAGGGTAGAATCGCTTACCTCGCTAGCCTAGCGTTGCGAGCTGAATCCGTGATCTTCAGTAGCGGATGCGGGAGCCTCGGCGCCCTTAAACAGCACCTTCTAGGCATCTTCGTACCTAGTGTCGAAGAGCCCGCTCAAGGTTCGGTGCTGAGCCAGATTGAACTCCCACAATTTAAAGGCTCGTTGTTGGCACGGGAGAATCCGGCGGATGAGCATGACCTGGACCACATTGACAAGCTTGAGCTTCTTGTTCACCAGCTTCTGGATGCAGGCTTGGAGTCCGGTCAGCTCCTACGAATCGCCCCAAGTCAGGCCACTCTCTTTCCAAGAGGTGAGCCGTGTGGGGATGCCAGATCTGAATTCGGGGGCCGCTGCCCATTTAGGGTCACGCGGCTCAGTGATATAGAACCACCCCGATTGCCACCCCTTGATGGTTTCCATGAAGGCGCCCTCGAGCCAAGTAACGTTGGGTATCTTGCCCACCATGGCGCCTCCGCACTCCGCTTGATTCCCCTTCACAACCTTCGGCTTGACATTGAAGGCCTTGAGCCACAAGCCGAAGTGGGGCTGGATGCAGAGGAAAGCCTCGCACACGACGATAAACGCCGAGATGTTGAGGATGAAATTCGGGGCCAGATCATGGAAATCCAGGCCGTAGTAGAACATGAGCCCCCGGACAAAGGGGTGAAGTGGGAAGCCCAGTCCGCGGAGGAAATGGGGAAGGAATACCACCCTCTCATGGGGCCTGGGGGTGGGGATGAGCTGCCCCTTGTTGGGGAACCGGTGCGCGATGTCGCTGGACAGGTATCCGGCACCGCGCAGCCTCTCGATGTGCCCCTCCGTAACGGAGGAGGCCATCCACTTGCCTCCCGCTCCGGACATAGTTGGAGAAGGTTGAGGTGAGATGTGCGGACTTGGGTGCTGGAGCTCGAGTGCGCGAAGATGGATAAAGCAAAGGAGGAAGAAGGCATAGGTAAAAGGGTGGATCCTTATCCCCTTATATATGGGCGGACGAAACTATGCGTCCCCACTGGCCTGGTAAAACTCGCTTTTCTCCCAAGCGCCGCAATCAATGGCGCGGTTGGGTTACCCACGTCCATATTGATGGGAATACCGGAATAAGGGGAACTCGATCTCTGCTTCGACAAGACGTGCCAAGGAAACCGCTTCGCTAAACGCGCTGAGGTGGTATAATAAAAACGATTCAAGTAAAGGCTTGGTTGTGGTGTGACGTCACACCATGGAATACGTCAGCAGATTAAACTTGTGTTAATATTATTCTCCCGACGGTGGAATGTGGAAATTGTTTTGCAGAGCCGGACACTATCCTAGTGTTCAGAATCTTCTATAAATTATTCGGAGGAGGAACCCGTCTTGCAATGCCGAAGACAATATGCGCGCCGGACTCATCGTCATTGAAGCCTGGTTCAGGGGCTACTGAGGGAGTCCTGGACTAGGGGGTGTCCGGATAGCCGAACTATCATCATCGGCCGGACTCCAAGACTACGAAGATACAAGATTGAAGACTTTGTCCCGTGTCCGGATGGGACTTTCCTTGGCGTGGAAGGAAAGCTTGGCGATACAGATATGTAGATCTCCTACCATTGTAACCGACTCTGTGTAACCCTAGCCCTCTCCGGTGTCTATATAAACCGGATGGTTTTAGTCTGTAGGGCACAACAACAATAACAACAATCATACCGTAGGCTAGCTTCTAGGGTTTAGCCTCCTTCATCTCGTGGTAGATCTACTCTTGTAATACCCACATCATCAATATCAATCAAGCAGGACGTAGGGTTTTACCTCCATCAAGAGGGCCCGAACCTGGGTAAAACATCGTGTCCCTTGTCTCCTGTTACCATCCGCCTAGACGCACAGTTCGGGACCCCCTACCCAAGATCCTCCGGTTTTGACACCGACACCTGGCTCAGGGGCTACTGAGGGAGTCCTGGATTAAGGGGTGTCCGGATAGCCGAACTATCACCTTCGACCGGACTCCAGGACTACGAAGATACAAGATTGAAGACTTCGTCCCGTGTCCGGATGGGACTTTCCTTTGCATGGAAGGCAAGCTTAGCGATACGAATATGTAGATTTCCTACCATTGTAACCGACTCTGAGTAACCCTAACCCTCTTCGGTGCCTATATAAACCGGAGGGTTTTAGTCCGTAGGACGAACAACAATCATACCATAGGCTAGCTTCTAGGGTTTAGCCTCTTTGATCTCGTGGTAGATCTACTCTTGTACTACCCATATCATCAATATTAATCAAGCAGGAGGAGGGTTTTACCTCCATCGAGTGGGCCCAAACCTGGGTAAAAACATCGTGTCCCTTGTCTCCTGTTACCATCCGCCTAGACGCACAGTTTGGGACCCCCTACCCGAGATCCACCGGTTTTGACACCGACACACATGATGACATGAAAAAATGCAACACGCAAGCAAACGACATGACAACAATGGCGAATAGCTGGAAGACACCTGGCGCATCGAATCCGGGGCGTTACACTAGCCTTTGCTACTGCGTTCGTCAGCAAGTCCATCTTCAACTCTGAAGAAAATGGCTTCACCAACAAGGCTCGCGAAGGCGATGATGACTATGCTCCCACCTATTACTTCATGGCAAAGGGTGCCAAGGTACTCAAATATTCCTCCTCTGCATCAAGTGAGGATGAATCTGATGAAAACCTCAAGCCTAGCTACTCTAAACTTGCTAAGATTGTTGTGAAACAACAAAAGGCTTTTGAAAAGGTTCAAAACATGCTAGACAAAAGTGATATGTTGGGTGAAGAAATGGATCACACTAAAACCTTGACTGAAAATCTTCAGAGACTTCAGTCCAAGTTTGGCAATCTTCAAAGTCATCATAACACTCTTTATCTGATCGTGAGAAGCTTTCTTATGAATTTCTTCAAAGAAAGCAAGATCTTGAGAAGCTAAGGGAGAGTTATGAAGATCTTCTGAAGGAGCATGATTCATTACTTGCTCAACAAATTAGCGCTGCTCAGGAAGAATGTATTCCTCCATGTTTGAAGTGCATTGAACGTGAATCTGCTAATTCTTCACCTGAATGTTCAAATGCTTCTACTTCTACAAATTCTTTACCTGTCTCTGCTATCACTAACTCCTCATCTAAGGATATTGCTAGTATCACTGACGATGCAGGGCTGAAGGAATTGTATATGGCAGGCATGTACAAAAGCCTCAAAGTGCATCAGGCTCTTTGTGATGTCCTTAAAAAGCAGATCCTCAATGGGAACCCTAGGAAAGAGGGTATTGCCTTTGAGAGGAAACTCAACGCTGATGGAACATATTGGAAGCCTGAGTAGTACCCCAAAACCTCATGGGTTGCTGCTAAGGGACCTCCAGTATATCCATCTACTCTATCTGGCTTTTCATGTGAATCTCCTCATTCTACTGATGAGTCATTTGACCCCAACTATAAACTATTCAAAAATTGGAATGGTGAAGTATTTGCTAGATATGTTGGCACTAACTACATGAATGGTTCTCCTATGAAGAAAATCTGGGTTCCCAAAAGGTGCCTTGAAAGTCTTCAGGTGAATGTCCTCATGACACCACCTGTGAAGAATAGGAACCCCAGATCAAATTCTTCATATGGACCAAATTCTTCATATGGATCCAAGTCCTCTAATGGACCAAATTCCTCACATGTATCAAATTCCTCAAAAGGCAAAGTCCTCATATGAACATCATCGTACTAACACTTCTGTTTCGCAGGGAAGAACTAAGGGCTATGAATATGAGCATTATTCTTCTAACCATTATGTTCATAAGTCCTCGAAGAATTTCTCCGCTTATTCATATGCTTACCCTAACTCCTCTTATGTGAAACAAAGTGGACTGGCTTCTATGCCACCTTTCTCTTATGGAGCTCGCAGAATGATGAACTCTTTGCCACCCCTTCAGATGTGGGTGGTGAAGAAAAGGAACTAATCTCTTATGCAGGGACAGGTCTCTAGACAAACTTAAACGTCTGAAGATTTTGCTGGAGACCTGAATATGCTTGAAAGGATGCAGACTAATCATGAAGAAATGAACTTTCATTTCTCATGTCCTCATTCTGTTTTATCTGTTCCATTGCTTGATGAAATTGATCTGATGAATTTGATGTCATATTCTTCACTAATGAAGTATATGAGTTCGTAAGCTGCACTAATTCATCTGCAGGATGATCAACCCAAAGCCACTGAGTGGGTCCTCGATAGTGGATGTACAAATCACATGACTGGTGACAAGAATCTACTGATGTACGCTCCCTTATCTCCATCACATCTGAAGCATATCACCTACGCTGACAAAGGAAAAAGCAAGGTATTGGGTCTTGGTAAGGTTGCAATCTCAAAGGATTGACACATGGACAAAGTCATGCTTGTCGAGTCCTTAATTAGGATTCAACCTGATGTCAGTCGCAATGCTTTGTGATCTTGATATTTTTGTTATCTTTGGCAAGTATCGTTGTGTTGTGATCATGGAAGCTGACCATTCCAAAGTCTTCGAAGGCTTTAGGAGAGGACATCTGTATATTGTTGATTTCCCTACAGGACCACAACCAGCTACATGTCTACTTGCAAGATCTTTAGAAGGCTGGCTATGGCATTGATGACTAGGTCATGATGGCATGAGGAACTTGCACACGCTCGCGAAGAAGAAGCATGTCATTGGCATTGAGAATGTCAAGTTCCTCAAGGATCACTTGTGCGGAGCCTGTGAAGCTGGAAAGATGACCAAGGCCAAGCATCCAGCGAAGACCATCATGACAACCACTCGACCATTTGAATTGCTTCACATGGATCTCTTTGGTCTAATCATTATTCTGCATTCACTAATGAAGGATATCTATATGACTTTGTTATTGTTGATGATTACTCTCGTTACACATGGGTGCATATTGTCACTTACAAACGTGAAGTGCAGGAAGTCTTCAAACGATTTTCCTCGAGGGCTTCAACCAACTTTAGTGTGAAGATAAAGCACACCAGAAGTGACAATGGGACTGAGTTCAAGAATACTGGTCTTGATGACTATCTTGATGAACTTGGTATTACTCATGAGTTGTCCGCTCATTATACTCCTCAGTAGAATGGCATCATGGAGCGCAAGAATAGGACTCTTGTTGAGATGGCATGCACTATGCTTGATGAATACAAGACGCCTTGTCATTTCTGGACTGAGGCAATTGATACTGCATACCATATCATCAACAAGGTATATCTTCACAAATTCTTCAAGAAGACTGCATATGAAGTCCTCACTGACAAGAAACCCAATGTGAGTTATTTCAAAGTCTTCGGTGCTAAATGTTGGATTAGAGATCCTCATCACAATTCTAAATTTGCACCGAAAGCACATGAAGGTTTTATGCTTGGTTACGGAAAGGACTCGCACACCTACAGAGTCTTCAACAACGTCCACCACAAGTTGTTGAATTTGTAGATGTGCGGTTTGATGAAACTAGTGGCTCGCAAAGAGAGCACCTACCTCCTGTGCTAGATGAAAAGTCACCTGAGGAAACCATCAAGTTCAATGCTACTGAGGATGTCATTCCTACCAAAGAATCTGCTGAAGAAGTCATTCCAGAACGTGAAGAGCGTCATGCTGATGCACCCGAGGAAAATGGTGCTGAAGAAAATGCTGATCAAATTCCTCGACGACAACCCGCTCATCCTCGCGTTGCAAATGAAGTGCAGATTGAGAAAATCATCAGCGACATCAACACACCAGGTCCTCTCACACGCTCAAAAGATTCACATCTGTCTAACTTTTGTGGGCACTTTGCTTTTGTCTCTATCACAGAGCCCACTAAGGTAGATGAAGCATTTCTGAAGCCTGAGTGGATTCTAGCTATGCAAGAGGAACTACATCAATTCGAGCTCAACAACGTCTGGGAACTGGTTAAATGTCCAGATCCTTGCAAGCACAATATCATCGGCACAAAGTGAATCTACCGCAACAAGCAAGATGAAAGTGGCCTTGTGGTGGGGAATAAGGCACGGCTTGTAGCTCCAGGCTACACACAGGTTGAAGGAATTGATTTCGATTAAACTTTTGCACCTGTTGCTAGACTTGAGGCTATCCGCATATTACTTGCTTATGCTAACCATCATGATATCACTTTATATCAAATGGATGTGAAAAGTGCATTCCTCAATGGTAAGCTTGAGGAAGAAGTATATGTTGCTCAAGCCCCAGGTTTTGAAGATCCAAAGCATCCTGACAAAGTCTTCAGACTCAATAAGGCCCTCTATGGCCTCAAGCAGGCCCCCCGGGCATGGTATGATACTTTGAAGGAATTCCTCATGAAGAAAGGCTTCAAACCCGGTTCACTTGACCCAACTCTTTTCACTAAATCTTATGATGGTGAATTGTTTGTGTGCCAAATATATGTTGATGATATCATCTTTGGCTGTACTGACCAACGTTACACTGACGAATTTGGTTATATGATGAGGGAGGAATATGAAATGTCTATGATGGGAGAACTGAAATTCTTCTTAGGTCTTCAAATTTGTCAACAGCGCAATGGCATATTCATATCTCAGGAGAAATACCTCAAGGATGTATTGAGGAAACTCGGCATGCAAGATTGCAAAGGCGCCAAAATCCCTATGCCCACAAATGGCCATCTATGCACTAATGAAAATGGTATTGACTTCGATCAAAAGGTATATCGCTCCATGATTGGTTCTTTATTGTATTTATGTGCATCTAGGCTAGATATTATGCTTAGTGTTTGCATGTGTGCCCGATTTCAAGCTACACCGAAGGAATCACACCATAAGGCTGTGAAGCATATTCTTCCATATCTAGCTCACACACCAACACTTGGATTATGGTATCCCAAGGGATCGGCTTTTGATCTCATTGGATATTCAGACTCTGATTATGCTGGTGATCGTGTGGACAGCAAGTCAACATCAGGCACATGCCATTTCCTCGGACGATCCTTGGTCCGTTGGTCCTCGAAGAAAAAGAACTGTGTATCACTGTCTACTGCTGAAGCTGAGTACATTGCTGCTGGTTCTTGCTATGCTCAATTGCTATGGATGAAGCAAACCCTGAAGGACTACGGCGTCAACATGAAGAATGTGCCTCTCTACTGTGACAATGAGAGTGCCATCAAGATTGCCCATAACCCAGTTCAGCACTTGAAGACAAAGCACATTCAGATTTGTCATCATTTTCTTCATGATCATGTGGGTAAGGGCGACATTTCTATTGAGCTTGTGACGACTGAAGAACAACTAACCGATATCTTCACAAAACCCTTGGATGAAAAGAGATTTAGCAAGTTGCGATGTGAGCTAAATATCCTAGAATCTTCGAATGTCCTTTGAAAAGGACACACCTACTAACACTTATGCAAAATTGATGACTTAGATGTGCAACACATGAACTAACACTCTAAGTGTGAAGAAATCAGCGAAGAATTTGATTCTTAGAGCCCTACGACAATTGTACGTGGTGTCTGGAATCATCATTCTTATATGGTGAGTCAGGACACCACCAAAAGTTGAAAATCTTCAATTTGAGTTTTTCCTCTTTTTTGAAATTCCTCAGTTGTTCAATTTCTTCAACTTTTCAATGTCTTCGCTCTTTCCGTTGTAGTTCTTCA
>NC_041383.1:682252031-682303717 GCF_002162155.2 Triticum dicoccoides | reverse complement strand
AGTTTATGTCCTTGATACGTCTCTATCGTATCTATAATTTTTTATTGTTCCATGCCAATATTCTTCAACTTTCATATACTTTTGGAAACTTTTTATATTATTTTTGGGACTAACATATTGATTCAGTGCCTAGCGCCAGTTCCTGTTTGTTGCATGTTTTATGTTTCACAGAAACCCCATATCAAACGGAATCCAAATGGGATAAAAATGGATGGAGAATATTTTAGAATATTTGGAGAATATGGGAGGAAGAATCAACGCGAGACGGTGCCCGAGGTGGCCACGAAACAGGGGGCGCGCCTTCCACCCTCGTGGGCTACCCGTAAGGTGGTTGCTGCTCTTCTTCGGCCGCAAGAAAGCTAATTTTCGGGGGAAAAAATCTTGGCGAAGGTTTCAATCCAATCGAAGTTACGGATCTCCGGATATATAAGAAACGGCGAAAGGGCAAAATACCAGAAC
Organism: Triticum dicoccoides; assembly: GCF_002162155.2. NCBI lineage: Eukaryota > Viridiplantae > Streptophyta > Magnoliopsida > Poales > Poaceae > Triticum > Triticum dicoccoides. The sequence continues at coordinate 682,303,258 of NC_041383.1, read as the reverse complement.
GCAGAAAACGAGAGAGACAGAGAGATAGATCCAATATCGGAGGGGCTCTCGCCCCTCCCACGCCATGGGAGCCAAGGACCAGAGGGGAAACCCTTCTCCCATCTAGGAAGAAGGTCCAGGAAGAAGAAGAAGAAGAAGGGGGGCTCTCTCGCCCTTGCTTTCGGTGGCGCCGGAACGCTACCGGGGGCCATCATCATCACCGCGATCTACACCAACACCTCCGCCATCTTCACCAACATCTCCATCACCTTCCCCCTCTATCTACAGCGGTCCACTCTCCCGCAACCCGTTGTACCCTCTACTTGAACATGGTGCTTTATGCTTCATATTATTATCCAATGATGTGTTGCCATCCTATGATGTCTGAGTAGATTTTCATTGTCCTATTGGTGGTTGATGAATTGCTATGATTGATTTAATTTGCTTGTGGTTATGTTGTTGTCCTTTGGTGCCCATCATATGAGCGTGAGCGTGGATCACACTATAGAGTTAGTTGTATGTTGATAGGACTATGTATTGGAGGGCAAGAGTGACAGAAGTTTCAACCTAGCATAGAAATTGATGCATACGGGATTGAAGGGGGGCCAATATGTCTTAATGCTATGGTTGGGTTTTACCTTAATGAATGTTAGTAGTTGCGGATGCTTGCTAATAGTTCCAATCATAAGTGCATAGAATTCCAAGTCAGGGATGACATGCTAGAAGTGGCCTCTCCCACATAAAACTTGTTATCGGTCTAGTAAAGTAGTCAATTGCTTATGGACAATTTCACAACTCCTACCACCACTTTTCCACACTCTCTATACTAACTTTATTGCTTCTTTATCTAAACAGCCCCTACTTTTTATTTACGTGTTCTTTATTATCTTGCAAACCTATCCAACAACACCTACAAAGTACTTCTAGTTTCATACTTGTTCTAGGTAAAGCGAACGTCAAGCGTGCGTAGAGTTGTATCGGTGGTCGATAGAACTTGAGGGAATATTTGTTCTACCTTTAGCTCCTCGTTGGGTTCGACACTCTTACTTATCGAAAGATGCTACAATTGATCTCGTATACTTGCGGGTTATCAAGACCTTTTTCCAGTGCCGTTGCCTAGGAGTCATAGCGTGGGGTGAATATTCTCGTGTGTGCTTGTTTGCTTTATCACTAAGTAATTTTTATTTGCTGTTCTTAGTTGCTTTCTATCTTTAGTTATGGGTAGGAAACGCAAAATACCAAAAAAATAGTTGTACCTACTACACCAATGGTTGAAGAACCACTCAAAATCTATCACACTCCTGAAGCTTTTTACTTGGATCATCTTCGATCCCTTTGTGCTCGTGCTGAAACCCCCACTAGCTTAGTTGAGGGCAAATCTTTAGATGAGCATGCTTGTCTTGTGCGACACCGTATATCTGAAAAAGGGAAACTTTTACTGGATCAAGTTCATCGTTTGCAATGCTATGCTTGGAATTTATGTGAAATATATGATGTTACTTGTTGTTCTGAAAACCCTAAGAAACACCTTCCCTACCAATGTGAGTTTATTGATAATGGGATCGTATCTTTGTATGCTAAGGGTGTTTATAATTACTATAATGTTCAACAAATTGAAGAATTTGTTGCTTTTAAGGGTGCTTATGAAATTGCTTCTTTTATTGAAAAGTATGATGCCACTCTTTATAAATCTGAAATTTTTGCCATACTTGAATATTGTTATGATAATTATGCTTCTAATGCCTATGTTAAACCATATATTGAGAAAGTCTCCACTGTCCAAGAAGAGACTAATATTTTGCAGGAAGCTATGGAAGAAGAAATTGATGAAACTGTGAGCTCATTGGATGAAAAAGATGATGAGGAGAGCGAAGAACAAAAGGAGGAAGAGCGGATTAGCTACCCGTGCCCACCTTCTAATGAGAGTAACTCTTCAACTGAAATGTTGTTTAATTCCCCTTCGTGCTTACCGAAGGATGATTGCTATGATGATTGTTATGATCCCGTTGATTCTCTTGAAATATCCCTTTTTGATGATGCTTGCTATGTTTGTGGCCAAGATGCCAATATGATTTATGCTTATGGAGATGAACTTGCTATAGTTCCTTATGTTAAACATGAAATTGTTGCTATTGCACCCACGCATGATAGTCCTGTTATCTTTTTGAATTCTCCAAACTACACTATATCAGAGAAGTTTGTGCTTATTAAGGATTATATTGATGGGTTGACTTTTACCATTGCGCATGATAATTTTGATGAATGTAATATGCATGTGCTTGCTGCTCCTACTTGCAATTATTATGAGAGAGGAACTATATCTCCACCTCTCTATGTTTCCAATACGATAAAATTGCAAGAAACTATTTATACTATGCATTGGCCTTTACTTGGTGTGCATGAATTGTTATTTTATGACATGCCAATGCATAGGAATAAAGTTAGACTTCGTTGTTGAATGATATATGTTACTTTGTGCTCATTACTAAATCACAAATCATTGTTAATTAAAATTGGCTTTGATATACCTTGGGATCCGGGTGGATCCATTACTTGAGCACTATATGCCTAGCTTAATGACTTTAAAGAAAGCACTGCCAGGGAGACAACCCGAAAGTTTTAGAGAGTCACTTATTTCTGTTGTGTGCTTTTATAAAGTTTTAAAATAAAAATAATGTGCCAAGGTTTGCCTTTAGGATGTTTACAATGCTTGTTGGTCTGTACGGTGCAGGACAAAAACTTTGTCTGTAGTGCGCGATTTTACATTTTTACCTGGAACGTCAAATGGTTCTGATTCATTTTGGACGGTATTTCTGTACAAATGGTTTATTTTTTTCAAATTTTGGTAGAATTTTTGGGGTACCAGAAGTATGGTGAATGTTCAGATTGCTACAGACTGTTATGTTTTTGACAGATTCTGTTTTTGATGCATAGTTTGCTTGTTTTGATGAAACTATAAATTTCTATCAGTGGATTAAGCCATTAGAAAGTTATATTACAGTAGACACAATGCAAAAACAAAATATGAAGTGGTTTGCAACAGTACTTAGAGTAGTGATTTGCTTTATTATACTAACGGATCTTGTCGAGTTTTCTGTTGAAGTTTTGTGTGGATGAAGTGTTTGATCGAGGAGGTCTCGATATGAAGAAAAGGAAGAGAGGCAAGAGCTCAAGCTTGGGGATTCCCAAGGCACCCTAAGTAAATATTCAAGGAGACTCAAGCGTCTAAGCTTGGGGATGCCCCGGAAGGCATCCCCTGTTTCTTCAACAAGTATCGGTATGTTTTCGTATTCGTTTCGTTCATGCGATATGTGCAAGTCTTGGAGCGTCTTTTGAATTTAGTTTTCAGTTTTGTTTTGTTCACCATGATGGTATGAGATAGTCCTTGGTTTATTTATATAATGCTCATTGCACTTCACTTAAATCTTTTGAGTATGGCTTTATAGAATGCTTCATGTGCTTCACTTATATCATTTGAAGTTTGGATTGCCTGTTTCTCTTCACATAGAAAACCGCCATTTGTAGAATGCTCTTTTGCTTCACTTATATTTGTTAGAGCGTGGGCATATCTTTTGTAGAAATAGTTAAACTTTCTTTCTTCACTTATATCTATTTAGAGAGATGACAGGAATTGGTCATTCACATGGTTAATCATAAAATCCTACATAAACTTGTAGATCACTGAATATGATATGTTTGATTCCTTGCAATAGTTTTGCGATATAAAGATGGTGATACTAGAGTCATGCTAGTGGGTAGTTGTGGATTGTAGAAATACTTGTGTTGGAGTTTGTGATTCTCGTAGCATGCACGTATGGTGAACCTTATGTAACGAAGTCGGAGCATGAGGTATTTATTGATCGTCTTCCTTATGAGTGGCGGTCGGGGACGAGCGATGGTATTTTCCTACCAATCTATCCCCCTAGGAGCATGCGTAGTAGTACTTTGATTCGAGGGCTAATAAACTTTTGCAATAAGTATATGAGTTCTTTATGACTAATGTGAGTCCATGGATTATACGCACTCTCACCCTTCCATCATTGCTAGCCTCTTTGGTACCGTGCATTGCCCTTTCTCACCTCGAGAGTTGGTTAAACTTCGCCGGTGCATCCAAACCCCGTGATAGGATACACTCTATCACACATAAGCCTCCTTATATCTTCCTCAAAACAGCCACCATACCTACCTATCATGGCATTTCCATAGCCATTCCGAGATATATTGTGATGCAACTTCCATCATCATCATATACATGACTTGAGCATTCATTGTCATATTGCTTTGCATGATCGTAAGATAGCTAGCATGATGTTTTCATGGCTTGCCCCTTTTTTATGTCATTGCTACGCTAGATCATTGCACATCCCGGTACACCGCCGGAGGCATTCATATAGAGTCATATCTTTGTTCTAATATCGAGTTGTAATATTGAGTTGTAAGTAAATAGAAGTGTGATGTCCATCATTAATAGAGCATTGTCCCCAAAAAATAAAAAATAAAAAAAGAGAGGCCAAAGAAGCCTAAATAAAAAAGGGGGCCAAAGAAGCCCACAAAAAAAAGAAAAAAAATATATATATAAAGGGACAATGCTACTATCCTCTTTTTCCACACGTGTGCTTCAAAGTAGCACCATGTTCTTCATATAGAGAGTCTCTTATGTTGTCACTTTCATATACTAGTGGGAATTTTTCATTATAGAACTTGGCTTGTATATTCTAACGATGGGCTTCCTCAAAATGCCCTAGGTCTTCGTGAACAAGCAAGTTGGATGCACACCCACTTAGTTTCTTTTGTTGAGCTTTCATACACTTATAGCTCTAGTGCATCTGTTGCATGACAATACCTACTCCTCGCATTCACATCAATTGATGGGCATCTCCATAGCCCGTTGATTAGCCGTGTCGATGTGAGACTTTCTCCTTTTTTGTCTTCTGCACATAACCCCCATCATCATATTCTATTCCACCTAAAGTGCTATGTCCCTGGCTTGCGCTCATGTATTGCGTCAGGGTTGAAAAGGCTGAAGCGCGTTAAAAAGTATGAACCAATTGCTTGGCTTGTCATCGGGGTTGTGCATGATGTGAATATTTTGTGTGGTGAAGATGGAGCATAGCCAGACTATATGATTTTGTAGGGATAACTTTCTTTAGCCATGTTATTTTGAAAAGACATGATTGCTTTATTAGTGTGCTTGAAGTATTATTGTTTTTATGTCAAATGATAGACTATTGCTTTGAATCACTCGTGTCTTAATATTCATGCCATGATTAGATTACATGATCAAGATTATGCTAGGTAGCATTCCACATCAAAAATTATCTTTTTATCATTTACCTACTCGAGGACGAGCAGGAATTAAGCTTGGGGATGCTGATACGTCTCCCTCGTATCTATAATTTTTTATTGTTCCATGCCAATATTCTTCAACTTTCATATACTTTTGGCAACTTTTATTATTATTTTTGGGACTAACATATTGATTTAGTGCCCAGCGCCAGTTCCTGTTTGTTGCATGTTTTATGTTTCGCAGAAATCCCATATCAAATGGAATCCAAACGGGATAAAAACGGACGGAGAATATTTTTGGAATGTTTGGAGAATATGGGAAGAAGAATCAACGCGAGACGGTGCCCGAGGTGGCCACGAGACAGGGGGGGTGCGTCTGCCGCCCTGGGCGCGCCTGCCACCCTCGTGGGCCACCCGTAATGCGCTTGCTGCTCTTTTCGGCCGCAAGAAAGCTAATTTTCAAAAAAAAAATCTTGGCAAAGGTTTCAATCCAATCGGAGTTACGGATCTCCGGATATATAAGAAACAGCGAAAGGGCAGAATACCAGAACGCAGAAACAGAGAGAGAGAGAGAGAGACAGAGAGACAGATCCAATCTCGGAGGGGCTCTCGCCCCTCCCACACCATGGGAGCCAAGGACCAGAGGCGAAACCCTTCTCCCATCTAGGGAGAAGGTCAAAAAAGAAGAAGAAGAAGGGGGCTCTCTCCCCCTTGCTCCCGGTGGCGCCGGAATGCCGCCGGGGGCCATCATCATCACCGCGATCTACACCAACACATCCGCCATCTTCACCAACATCACCTTCCCCCCTCTATCTTCAGCGGTCCACTCTCCCTCAACCCGCTGTACCCTCTACTTGAACATGGTGCTTTATGCTTCATATTATTATCCAATGATGTGTTGCCATCCGATGATGTCTGAGTAGATTTTCGTTATCCTATTGGTGGTTGATGAATTGCTATGATTCATTTTATTTGCTTGTGGTTATGTTGCTGTTCTTTGGTACCCATCATATGAGCGCGCGCATGGATCACACCATAGGGTTAGTTGTATGTTGATAGGACTATGTATTGGAGGGCAAGAGTGACAGAAGCTTCAACCTAGCATAGAAATTGATGCATACGGGATTGAAGGGGGACCAATATATCTTAATGCTATGGTTGAGTTTTACCTTAATGAACGTTAGTAGTTGCTGATTCTTGCTAATAGTTCCAATCATAAGTGCATAGAATTCCAAGTCAAGTTGCGGATGCTTGCTAATAGTTCCAATCATAAGTGCATAGAATTCCAAGTTAGGGATGACATGCTAGAAGTGGCCTCTCCCACATAAAACTTGCTATCAGTCTAGTAAAGTAGTCAATTGCTTAGGGAAAATTTCACAACTCCTACCACCACTTTTCCACACTCGCTATACTAACTTTATTGCTTCTTTGTCTAAACAGCCCCTACTTTTTATTTACGTGTTCTTTATTATCTTGCAAACCTATCCAACAACACCTACAAAGTACTTCTAGTTTCATACTAGTTCTAGGTAAAGCGAACGTCAAGCGTGTGTAGAGTTGTATCGGTGGTTGATAGAACTTGAGGGAATATTTGTTCTACCTTTAGCTCCTCATTGGGTTCGACACTCTTACTTATCGAAAGAGGCTACAATTGATCATGTATACTTGCGGGTTATCAGTCCTCTACATCATCCACTTATTGCTAATTCTTCATGTTGCCTTTTTTGCTAATTGAATGTGATCGGACCCTTACCCCTCTATGCTAAACTCAACCCAGTCTATTCACAAATTCTTCATATGCGTTCTATTTGAAACTCGTTCAAAATCTTCACTGTGTCCTTGTCAGCTGAAGAAGTTGCGAACGAAACATTAAAATTATCTTATCTGAATTTTCAGTTTTGCCGCACAAACCGTTCCACATTCCATGATGGATTTATCTATTCACCACGATCTCACACGATCTCCACCTCTCCGTACGTGGGTGACATATGTCACACGAATGAGAAGGGTCAGGGCACGTTCGTCCAATTTCTTCGGATGAGCGGTTTTTCACCTCGGCTATAAATACCCCTCCCCTCCTCAATTTGTTTTTACTCCGCTCGACCTCACTCCTTCGCTCGAGCTCTCCCAAAACCTAGCGCCGCCGCTACTTCCATCGTCGCCGGTGACGAAGAGCTTCACTGCCTCGACCTCGTAGCCATCGTACTCGCGTCGGCCGCGGATTTCTTCACTCCGCCGCTGCCGCCGTAGCAGTCTTTCTATGCCAAGATAGGGCGTGGAAGATCTGAACTGACGAGCTTCTAAATCTACACTTCACAGTTCGTAGTGTTCTTCGTCAAGGGTAAAATTAAAGTTCCTTTTACTGCCCTTGTTGATTCTGATGTTTTCTACAAAATCTTCAAAATGTGTTTATTCTTCAAATCTTCACACACTAGACACCTCACATAACATCTGTTCTTGATTTGTTTCCCTACGCAACATTTTTTCTTCAAGATTCCTCAATTGAGTGGACTTTCAATCTGTACAACTCTGGAACCTAATTCAAAGAACGCTTAGTGAAATTCCTCAAGACTCATGTGGTCAAATTCCTCAAACTTGTTCTTTTTGCAAAAACTTCTGAGAACGCATATGACCTCTCCAAATTCTTCACAACTATATTTTGTTCATAGGTACACATGTCCGCTGCTGAATCACTAGGTTCTCATCAACTTAACTCATTTGCAGCGTTCCTCGAAGAAAAGTTGCACACCTCATCTGAGAAGTCAATAGTTTAAAATCCTCAGCTGAAGAAAATGGCTGACGGCAAGAAACCTCAAAAGGGAGGAAAGAAACCTGAAGTCAACACTGCATTTGAAATCCCTGATGATATCTATGCAGGGCTCCACACCCCCTGAGGAAACAAAGAATGAGCGCAAAGTGTGCATTCAGAAGATTGAAAGAAGATGGGCCAGAGAGTGGAGGGAGTACAAATATGTGACTCCAAAGTACATGAAGAAATTTGCAGTACACCCTCCATGCCCATGACCTCCATTGGCACCTGGCCAAGAAGCTGATCCCTCTAGCATCAGAAGAGGTGAGGAATTTCCGAAGGAATGGGCTAAGCGTCAAGCCAAGCTGGCCAAAGTGGCAAAAGAAGCAGTGAAGAAATTCAATGAAGATTCTGCTGCTGATGCTGTTGAGGCCTCTGCTAGCAAGCCTAAGAAGGCTATGCCCAAGAAGCCTGCTGTCGGTGTCAAAACCGGCGGATCTCGGGTAGGGGGTCCCGAACTGTGCATCTAGGCGGATGGTAACAGGAGACAAGGGACACGATGTTTTTACCCAGGTTCGGGCCCTCTCGATGGAGGTAAAACCCTACTCCTGCTTGATTAATATTGATGATATGGGTAGTACAAGAGTAGATCTACCACGAGATCAGAGAGGCTAAACCCTAGAAGCTAGCCTATGGTATGATTGTTGTATATCTCTATCGACTAGCCTGGCCTCGGTTTATATAATGCACCAGAGGCCTAGGATAACAAGAGTCCTAGCCGAATACGCCGGTGTGGGAGGAGTCCTTGTCTTGATCGCCAAGTCTTGCAGAATCTACCTTGTATGCGGCAGCTGTCCGGACTGGCCCGTGAGTATACGGCCATGGGGGTCCTCGGCCCAATCTAACAGATCGGGAGATGACGTGGTGAGTACCCCCTAGTCCAGGACACCGTCAGTAGCCCCCTGAACCGGTCTTCAAGTATAGGGACGCTCCTCGATTCTTCCGAACCGTTCTTCATCTTCAGTCGTCGGTCTTGAAAACTGGTTCAACAAATCTTCTCATCTTCGATCTTGAGAATTGCCGAAAAGCATTCGAGTTTACACGTCGGGTATCCGAGGAGCCCCTTTAAGTTTCCGGCCTTTATCAATGCCTTGTTATTTTTATGCCACACCTCGGGTTTGAAGTTGTTCCCGGGCGGCAACGTCCTCTTGCGTCCGAGCTCCAACACCGGGCTGCATTCGAGGTATCTTTTGCAGCCGAGCACCAATGTCGGACTGCTTCCTAGCTCTAACGCCGGACTATGTATCCGAGCTCCAACGCCGGACTGTATCCGAGCTCCAACACCGGACTATGTATCCAAGGTGTCGTAAATCACCTTGGTTCAAAGAAGTTTGAAGGAGTTTAGCCGAGCTGAATGCTGGAAATGCCCTCTATGGAGCCAGCCACTAGCGCCCGAGCTTTATGCCAGACTGCTTCTGAGGTGGTGCACCACCCCGAATGTGGGCCGATTTTTGTCAATATTTTTGATTGGTGCAATTTATTCTCTGCCGAGATACATAGCCAGTAGCCCTCAAGGTGGGTATCGGTCTAAAACCTGAGATGCCCATGAAGGATGACATAAGACCGCTGATCCCCGTAGCTGCTGAGACTCAGGTTGATTTGCAAAATCGGTCTAAGGATCAAGTCCTAGCTCGGCAGAATACTTCGGGACACAAAAAGAGGCGTGCTCAGTCCTCAAGACTCAGGTTGGGTGCGGCTGACCAACCTGAGGATCAAAATCTCCTCGAAAACTATATTGCACTTAAAATTTTCTGCATAGAACAGGCAATGCAGTAGCCCCCGAGACACTGGTCGGGTGGCAACACCAGATCAGGGGATCGATGTGCCCCTTTAATATTTGTAAATAATAAGCCCGAAGCCCAGTAGCCCCTGAGCCTTAATGCGGGCACGAGTGTCCGAATTAAGGATTGATATCCATAGTAAAATCACAAATTATGTGTAATGACTCTATGCATCCAAGTACTTTACATCATTAATGCTCGGATCCGCATTGTACAAAACTTTGTTGACCGACCATATGCTTCCACCTCCTCGGCCAATAGCCGAGGAGTGTTTGTCCTACTTTATAAAGCCTTTATGAGGGCAAAGATTTACAAGGCAATCTGGTCATACGGTTTTATAAACAAAGGTACGCAGAGAGATATGTTACATTACTGTTTAACACAAGAAATGTCTTCCAAAGAAAATAGTCCCGCTATCAGTTCCTTTCTTTGGGTTGTCATGCTAAGCATGATCATGAAACCTCAGCTCCAATGTAAGAGCAAAATATCGAGGATTTAGTTTGGGAGGCCAGTTAATAGCCCGCGGTAGTGTTCGGTGACAGTCCAGGTCAAAGCCGTAAACACTTCGGCCATTGTTATGAATGGCCCGTCGTTTAACACCGTCATCGGATCGCTGACCAGTTTTCGCTTATTGTGACAGTCATTTTTCGGCTTTCTCCACTGAGGTGCTTAACCATGTGAGCTGGAAGCACAATCACAGTGGTTCTCCCTTTGCACACCTAGCCCAACAAAGCGGAACGTAGGAGGCAAGCGCAGGAGTCGGGCAACCCAACTATTGACCAAAGACACAATTCGAAACCGATGCATATATAGCAATATCCGAGAACATAGGAGGCAAGCGCAGGTGTCCGGCGTTGCACTGCAAGACTTGTGCTGAAAACACACATATAGTTTAAAAGTGCCATGGGCTTGAAAAGCTAAAAAACTTATTCAAAAGGTTAATGTCCAAACTAGATCAAGTGTTCGGTGCCAATCCAAAAATTGGACTTTAGAAAAAGAAAGGTGCTTCTGCCGTGCTTTAACATGACACATCCTGTCTCAAAACTTCAAGCGGGTCAGCCTATGGCTTCAACCTCCTATCCCGAAGGAGGAGTACTTCTTACTAGGCCAGTTTAGCAAACTAAACTCTAGCGGCTTTGAGAGAGAAATTAGGCTCCCCGGCTAGTGACCGCACACTTGTGTCGAAAAAAGGAGTGATAAATAATAATAAAAACTTTGCAACGACTAAGAAGAAAAACACTTATTATAAAACGGCTCAAATAAACATAAGAGCCCCCAAGTGACTTGGGTAAAAGAATGATTGTATGTACCGAAGTACTTGTATCATATCTATGTTCACCCGAACTTTATACGCATCTTAACCGACTGTCGGCTTCTCCCTCTTCGGCAAGGGCTGAAAAGTGTTATGTACTCCACCTGTCGAGAATATCGACGGTGTTTCCGATAACCAGACAATTAGGCCATAAGGCTGTAACAGACAAAGCGCACTCAGGGAACTTATGCTATATTACTAACAAAGTGTAAGAAGCATCTTCGAAGAAAATAGTACCCCCACCGATACCTTTCTTCGGTGCTAATTATTACTATGAGACTTTGTGCAATAGATTTTTTGTACTCATGAGTTCCGTTGTGTGTCGACCATGATTGAAAACAATAAGAGTGCTAGCTTTTGGCTTCACCCAGTCTGAGGTCCGGCTCGGGTGACCCGATCGTGACAATCGCAGAGGTGCTCCCTTTACTCCCTAGCCGAACAATCGGGAACGTAGGGGTAAGCACAGGAGCTAGGCAACCCAGCTTGCAAATCGCTTAAGTCAATATGGTGCATATTGTGGCATGATACACGAACAAGGAACGAAGTCGTACAAGTATAATCATATGCAAGAGGAAAAAGCTTCATGAAGGAAGCCCCCAAGTATACGAGGTATTTGAATTTGCGCGTCACAAACAAAGTTTGGACAAGGAAATTTTTACAAGCAACTTTTTTCCAAAAAAGTATAATGCTTGGTCGAGCCGAACACAAGTTAAAAGTTTAAAACTTTGAGCATGAAGGCAGCTTAGCTGGTTAATGTGTTCGGTATTGATGACGCGGTCCGAGCTTGATGCGGGACAAGGTTCCATCCCCCAAGCCGGTCCCGAGGTGGTGGAGCAAAGAGCTCGGCACTCCGATGCAGGACGGCAGGCTGATGCTGAAGTCCCCGGCATGGGGTAATGGAGTGTTGACGAAGCCCCCCGTCCAGCCGAGGTGACGCCAAAGGATATAGTCCGGCTAGATCATTTTCCTGTGCACAAACAATAGTGCAAACCGGAGATAATAGTAATAATAATAATAAAAAATGCATTGCATAACAAATAATTTATGCAAAGTGAGTAATAAAAGAAATATGGCCTGGCGCCGAAGTCAATGTCGATGCAGGGTGGCGGCGTGATGCGGTAAGGGCATGGCAAGGTCTGAATTCACAGGTCGGTTCGAGTTCCGAATGCGGCGTTCGCTGGACTATGTACGGAAACTGACCGGACCACCATGCGACCATCGTTAATGCAGCCACCATTTGATAGACCTGCGTACATATGATGGACAAACCAGAGTAATAATTCGTTGGAAAAAATGAACCCAAACAAGCAAAAAAAACTAGGATTAATAGCACCTGGCTTATTTGTTGTAGCAATCCGAAGAAATGTGATTCCCAAAATTGGGACTCGATCCGCACACCTATCGCCTGATGGGGGATAAAGCAACGGCATGGCGATGCTGGCAAAGGTTGGCTCGCCGAGGCAAAGCCCTCGGTCCAGCTAACGTGACGGAGCTGGTCGGCCAGCGATGCCGAAGTCTTCAGAGTAGGTTGATGAAGAGATGATGAAGCCCCCGGTCCAGCTAACATGATGAAGCCTCGGTGTTAGTCGATGAGTCGAAGTAGGTCGGCGTGATGGATACCAGCTTGAAAAAGCAACAGTGCGGCCCTGCCGATGCAGGTCGTGACGTGGTCAATGCCGGCTTGATGAAGTGACCATGCGGTGATGCAGGTGTGCCCGCTTCGTGTAATCCGTGGGGTGGTGATGTCGGTGATGATTTATCCTTCGCGATGCCGGACTCTTGTTCGGCTTGCCGAGATGATGATCCAAAGAAGTTGAGCGCCGCTTAACAAAGTGACGACGTGTCTAGCGCAGGTCGGCCGCCATGGAGCAATATTGCCGGACTGGTTTGACACTAGCATGATGTTGAAGATCATGTTCAAAAGATTTTAAAGTTAGTGGGATGTGTTCGCAAAACATAATACCCCATACAAAACTTCCTTCCAAAAGGATGTCCGAAATCCCGTTCATAAAAAAGACGAACTCGGGTCGGAGTCGTTTTCGCGCAGAAAACAGATCCAAAAAGTGATGCACTAATCGGAAGGTTCCCGGAGTTCGAACGGTCGGATCGAGCTGAAAATTTGAGGGGTGGTAGATACAAGAATTCCGCAGCCGATCAATGGTTGGATCTTCCAAAGGAGGTCCGAGCTAGAAGCTGGACACCACGCCCTAAACTCGTCCAGATTCTCGTCTAGATTTGACAGGGCTCCGGTATATCGTAGATTGTCGGAGATTCCTCTATCGGAACTCAACGAGATTTAGCGTGGCAGTTGTAGACGTAATTCTGCACTATTTCACTGAAGCAATCATAAAACCGACGCTCGAGGAGGCGGTGACGGCGGATACCAGTTCGCTGTCCAGAAAAACAGCACGGTCGCCCGAGGGCAATGTTGACGTTGAGCCCTCGGGCTCCCTAGATGATTCCTCCATGATCTTAATAGAGATCGGAGCTGATGTTGATGAAGGCCCTCATTCGAACATGACGATCGGAGGTAGGGCGCAGTCCTTGGTCGAACCAAGGTGACCAGTCGAGCTGGTGACGAAGATGCCGAAGTTGTAGTTGATCTACAGGCGAGCCATCGACCTTTTGCCGAACACACAGCGGAGCTCTCAATGAGAGCACCAATGTCGGTGTCAAAACCGGCGGATCTTGGGTAGGGGGTCCCGAACTGTGCGTCTAGGCGGATGGTAACAGGAGACAAGGGACACGATGTTTTTACCCAGGTTCGGGCCCTCTCGATGGAGGTAAAACCCTACTCCTGCTTGATTAATATTGATGATATGGGTAGTACAAGAGTAGATCTACCACGAGATCAGAGAGGCTAAACCCTAGAAGCTAGCCTATGGTATGATTGTTGTATATCTCTATCGACTAGCCTGGCCTCGGTTTATATAATGCACCAGAGGCCTAGGATAACAAGAGTCCTAGCCGAATACGCCGGTGTGGGAGGAGTCCTTGTCTTGATCGCCAAGTCTTGCGGAATCTTCCTTGTATGCGGCAGCTGTCCGGACTGGCCCATGAGTATACGGCCATGGGGGTCCTCGGCCCAATCTAACAGATCGGGAGATGACATGGTGAGTACCCCCTAGTCCAGGACACCGTCACCCACACACAAGCCCAAGCCTTCTGCACCAATGTCCTCACAACCAAGCTCATCTGCAATGCCCTCACAGCCTAGCCCAGCAAAGCCCTCACGGCCAATTCCAAGAGCTGCACTAGTGATACATCTCCAACGTATCTATAATTTTTGATTGCTCCATGCTACTTTATCTACCGTTTTGGACTATATTGGGCTTATTTTCCACTTTTATATTATTTTTGGGACTAACCTATTAACCGGAGGCCCAGCCTAGAATTGTTATTTTTTTGCCTATTTCAGTGTTTTGAAGAAACAAAATATCAAACGGAGTCCAAACGGAATGAAACCTTCGAGAACGTGATTTTCTCACCGAACGTGATCCAGGAGACTTGGACCCTACTCCAAGAAGTGCCAGAGGCGGTCACGAGGGTGGAGGTCGCCCCCCTGGGCGCGCCCCCCTACCTCGTGGGCCCCTTGTTGCTCCACCGATGTACTCCTTCCTCCTATATATACCTACGTATCCTCGAACGATCAGAACAGGAGCCAAAAACCTAATTCCACCGCCGCAACCTTCTATATCCACGAGATCCCATCTTGGGGCTGTTCCGGAGGTCCGCCGGAGGGGGCATCCACCATGGAGGGCTTCTACATCAACACCATAGCCCCTCCGATGAAGTGTGAGTAGTTTACTTCAGACCTTCGGGTCCATAGCTAGTAGCTAGATGGCTTCTTCTCTCTTTTTGGATCTCAATACAATTTTCTCCTCCTCTCTCGTGGAGATCTATTCGATGTAATCTTCTTTTTGCGGTGTGTTTGTTGAGACCGATGAATTGTGGGTTTATGATCCAGTATTATCTATAGAAATATTTGAATCTTCTCTGAATTCTTTTATGTATGATTGAGTTATCTATGCAAGTCTCTTTGAATTATCCTTTTTGGTTTGGCCAACTAGATTGGTAGTTCTTGCAATAGGAGAAGTGCTTAGCTTTGGGTTCAATCTTGCGGTGTCCTTACCTAGTGACAAAAAGGGTTGCAAGGCACGTATTGTATTGTTGCCATCAAGGATAACAAGATGGGTTTTTTATCATATTGCATGAATTTATCCCTCTACATCATGTCATCTTGCTTAAGGCGTTACTCTGTTTTTAACTTAATACTCTAGATGCATGCTGGATAGCGGTCGATGAGTGGAGTAATAGTAGTAGATGCAGAATAGTTTCGATCTACTTGTCTCGGACGTGATGCCTATATACATGATCATTACCTAGATATACTCATAACTATGCTCAATTCTGTCAATTGCTCAACAGTAATTTGTTCACCCATCGTAGAATATCTATGCTCTTGAGAGAAGCCACTAGTGAAACCTATGGCCCCCGGGTCTATTCTCATTATATCAATCTCTATCGCTTTATTTACTTGCTTTGTTTTTACTTTGGCTTTTACTTTTCACTTTGCATCTATCTATCAAAAATACCAAAAATATTATTTATCATCTCTATCAGATCTCACTCTCGTAAGTGACCGTGAAGGGATTGACAACCCCTAATCGCGTTGGTTGCGAGTAGCTATCATTTTGTGTAGGTACGAGGGACTTGTGCGTGGTCTCCTACTGGATTGATACCTTGGTTCTAAAAAACTGAGGGAAATACTTATGCTACTTTGCTGCATCATCCTCTCCTCTTTGGGGAAATCCAACGCAGTGCTCAAGAGGTAGCAAGAAGAATTTCTGGCGCCGTTGCCAGGGAGGCTCACGCAAGCAAGTCAACCATACCAAGTACCCATCACAATCCCTATCTCTCGCATTACATTATTTGCCATTTGCCTCTATTTCCCAATCTCCTCCTCTCTTTCCCGTTTGCCTTTTTCCCGTTGCCTTTCTGTTTGCTTGTGTGTTTGATTTGTGTGATATGCAAAAGAAGAAAGATACGGATAACAATATTGTCAAATTGAAGTTATTTCCATTTTCACTTAGAGATCGTGCTAAAGTTTGGTTTTTGTCTTTGCCTAAAAATAGTATTGATTCTTGGAACAAGGGCAAAGATGATTTTATCTCTAAGTATTTTCCTCCCGCTAAGATCATCACTCTTAGGAACGATATCATGAATTTTAAACAACTTGATCATGAGCATGTTGCCCAATCTTGGGAAAGAATGAAATTGATGCTTCGCAATTGCCCTACTCATGGTTTGAATTTATGGATGATCATACAAAATTTTTATGCCGGATTGAATTTTGCTTCTAGAAATCTTTTAGATTCGGCCGCGGGAGGCACGTTTATGGAAATTACGTTAGGAGATGCTACCAAATTGCTTGATTATATTATGGCTAATTATTCTCAATGGCACACCGAAAGATCTTCTAGTAAAAAAGTGCATGCTATAGAAGAAATCAATGTTTTGAGTGAAAAGATGGATGAACTTGTGAAGATGTTTGATCCTAAAAATACTCCTCTTGATCCCAATGATATGCCTTTGTCTACCTTGCTTGAGAATAATAATGAATCTATGGATGTGAATTTTGTTGGTAGGAATAGTTTTGGAAACAACGTGTATAGAGGGAATTTTAATCCTAGGCCTTATCCCAGTAATCCTTCTAATAATTATGGAAACTCCTACAACAACTCTTATGGAAATTTTAATAAGATGCCCTCTGAATTTGAGAGTAGTGTTAAAGAGTTTATGAATTCACAAAAGAATTTTAATACTTTGCTTGAAGAGAAATTACTTAAAGTTGATGATTTGGCTAGGAACGTTGATAGAATTTCTGTTGAGATTGATTATTTAAAGCTTAGATCTATTCCTCCTAAGAATGATATCAATGAGTCTCTCAAAGCCATTAGAATTTCCATTGATGAGTGCAAGGAAAGAACCACTAGGATGCGTGCTTCCAAAGATGCCTTTATTAAAGCGTGTTCTTCCAATTCCTATGAAAATCAAGATGAAGATCTAAAAGTTATTGATGTGTCCCCTTGAAAATCTTTGTTTTGCAATATGAATCTTGATGAAACTGATTATGATCTTCCTTTACCTAGAAGGCGTTTTAAGAATTCGGAGTTTCTAGATCTGGATGATGAAATTGATGAAAGTGGGATTGAAATAAATAAAAACCGAGATGTTGCTAAACCCACTATTTTGGATCTCAAGGAATTTAATTATTAAAATTGCTCTTTGATTGGTTGTATTTCCTTGTTGCAATCCGTGCTAGATTCTCCTCATGCTTATAGTCAAAATAAGGCCTTTACCGAACACATTGTTGATGCCTTGATGCAATCTTATGAAGAAAAACTTGAGTTGAAAGTTTCTATCCCTAGAAAACTCTATGATGAGTGGGAACCTACTATTAAAATTAAAATCAAAGATTATGAGTTTCATGCTTTGTGTGATTTGGGAGCTAGTGTCTCTACTATTCCCCAAACTTTATGTGATTTGCTAGATTTCCGTGACTTTGATGATTGCTCTCTAAACTTGCATCTTGCGGATTCCACTATTAAAAAGCCTATGGGAAGAATTAATGATGTTCTTATTGTTGAAAATAGGAATTATGTGCCCGTAGATTTTATCGTTCTTGATATAGATTGCAATCCTTCATGTCCTATTATTCTTGGTAGACCCTTCCTTAGAACGATTGGTGCAATTATTGATATGAAGGAAGGGAATATTCGATTCCAATTTCCCTTAAATAAGGGCATGGAACACTTTCATAGAAATAAAATAAAATTACCTTATGAATCTATCATGAGAGCCACTTATGGATTGCCTACCAAAGATGGCAATACCTAGATCTATCCTTGCTTTTATGCCTAGCTAGGGGCATTAAACGATATCGCTTGTTGGGAGGCAACCCAATTTTATTTTTGTGTTTTTTGTTTTTGCTTCTATTTAGGAATAAATAATCCAACTAGATTCTGTTTGGATGTGGTTTTATCTTTTAATTAGTGTTTGTGCCAAGTAGAACCTATAGGATAACCTACGATGATAGTTGATTTGATTCTGCTGAAAACAGAAACTTTGCACGCACGAATATAATTTTGTTAAATCACAGGAACGTGATTTTGCGTTGATTCTTTTTTATGCTGTTCAATAAACAAATTGTATAGGACTTTCTATTTTGGTAGAATTTTTATAGTTCCATAAGTTTGTGTTAGTTACAGATTGCTTCAGACTGTTCTGTTTTTGACAGATTCTGTTTTACGGGTGTTGTTTGCTTATTTTGATGAATCTATGGCTAGTAAAATAGTTTATAATTCATAGAGAAGTTGGAATACATTAGGTTTAACACCAATATAAATAAAGAATGAGTTCATTACAGTACCTTAAGTAGTTCTTTGTTTTCTTTCTTTAACGGAGCTCACGAGATTTCTGTTGAGTTTTGTGTTGTGAAGTTTTCAAGTTTTGGGTGAATTATTTTGATGGATTATGGAACAAGGAGTGGCAAGAGACTAAGATTGGGGATGCCCATGACACCCCCAAGATAATCCAAGGACACCAAAAAGTCAAAGCTTGGGGATGCCCCGGAAGGCATCCCCTCTTTCGTCCACTTCCATCGGTAATTTACTTGGAGCTATATTTTTATTCACCACATGATATGTGTTTGCTTGGAGCGTCTTGTATTATTTGCGTCTTTGCTTGTTAGTTTACCATAATCATCCTTGCTCTACACACCTTTTGAGAGATCCATACATGAATTGGAATTTGTTAGAATACTCTATGTGCTTCACTTATATCTTTTGAGCATGATAATTTTTGCTCTAGTGCTTCACTTATATCTTTTAGAGCACGGTGGTGGATTTGTTTTAAAGAAACTATTGATCTCTCATGCTTCACTTAGATTATTTTGAGAGTCATTAATAGCATGGTAATTCACTTAATGTTAATATACTTGGTGTTCAAGATATGTGAAACTTTCTTTTGAGTGCGTTGAATACTAAGATAAGTTTGATGCTTGATAATTGTTTTGAGATATAAAGATGGTGATATTAGAGTCATACTAGTTAAGTAGTTGTGAATTCAAAGAATACTTATGTTGAAGTTTGTGATTCCCGTAGCATGCACGTATGGTGAACCGTTATGTGATGAACTCGGAGCATGATTTTATTTATTGATTGTCTTCCTTATGAGTGACGGTCGGGGACGAGCGATGGTCTTTTCCTACCAATCTATCCCCCTAGGAGCATGTGCGTAATACTTTGTGACGGTGTCCTGGACTAGGGGGTACTCACCACGTCGTCTCCCGATCAGGTGGATTGGGCCGAGGATCCCCATGGCCGAATACTCACGGGTCAGTCCGGACAGCTGCCGCATACAAGGAAGAATCCACAAGACTTGGCAATCAAGATAAGGACTCCTCCCCCACCGGCGTATTCGGCTAGGACTCTTGTTATCCTGGGCCTCTGGTGCATTATATAAACCGGGGCCAGGCTAGTCGATAGATATATACAACAACAATCATACCATAGGTTAGCTTCTAGGGTTTAGCCTCCTTGATCTCGTGGTAGATCTATTCTTGTAATACCCACATCATCAATATCAATCAAGCAGGACGTAGGGTTTTACCTCCATCAAGAGGGCCCGAACCTGGGTAAAACATCATGTCCCTTGTCTCTTGTTACCATTGATCCTAAGACGCACTGCTTGGGACCCCTACTCGAGATCCGCCGGTTTTGACACCGATATTGGTGCTTTCATTGAGAGTTCTGCTGTGTGATCGGCGAAAGGATCAATGGCTCGACTCCAGGTCAACTGCGACGTCGGCTTCTTCGTCACCAGCTCGACTGGTCACCTTGGTTCGACCAAGGACTGTGCGCTACCTCCGATCATCATGTTCGGATGAGGCCCTTCATCAACACCAACTCCGATCTCTATCAAGATCATGGAGGAGTCATCCATGGAGCTCGGGGGCTCAACATCAACATTGCCCTCACGCGACTGTGCTGTTTTTCTAGACAGCAAACTTGTATCCGCCGCCACCGCCTCCTCGAGTGTCGCTTAAACGATTACTTCGGTGGAATTATGCGGAATTAAGTCTACAACAACCCTGCAAAAATTTCGTCGAGTTCCGATGGAGGAATCTCCGGCAATCTCTGATATACCGGAGCCCTGTTGAATCTGGACGAGAATCCAGACGAGTTTAGGGTGTGGCATCCAGCATCTAGCTCGGACGTCCTTTGGAGGATCCAACCGTTGATTTGCTGCGGAATTACCATATCTACCACCTGCCAAAAATTCAGCTCGATCCGACCGTCCAAACTCCGGGAAACTTCCGATTAGTGCATCACTTTTTGGATCTGTTTTCTGCGCGAGAACGAATCCGACCCGAATTCATCTTCTTTATGAACGGGATCTCGGACATCCTCTTTGAAGGAAGTTTTCGTATGGGGTGTTGTGTTTTATTCTCAAACACATCCCAGTAGTATTAAAAGTATTCTTGCAATACGAACTTCACCATCGCGCCGGTGTCAAACCAGCCCGACAACATCACTCCGCGGCGGCCGACCTGCGTTAGACACGTCGTCGCTTTGTCACCAACATCGCCGCCCCACGGATTACACGGAGCGGGCACACCTGCATCGCCACACGGTCACTTCATCAAGCCGGCATCGACCACGTCACGACCTGCATCGCTGGACCGAGGGCTTCATCATCTCTTCATCAACCTACTCCAGAGACTTCGGCGTCGCTGGCCAACCAGCTCCGTCACGTTAGCTGTACCGAGGGCTTTGCCTCGGCGAGCCAACCTTTGCCAGCATCGCCATACCGTTGCTTTATCGCCCATCAGGCGATAGGTGTGCGGATCGAGCCCCAATTTTGGGAATCACCTTTCTTCGGATTGCTACAACAAATAAGCCAGGTGCTATTAATCCTAGTATTTTTTGCTTGTTAGGGTTCATTTTTCCCAATGAATTATTACTCTGGTTTGTCCGTCATATGTACGCAGGTCTATCAAATGGTGGCTGCATTAACGACGGTCGCATGGTGGTTCGGTCAGTTTCCGTATACAGTCCGGTGAACGCCGCATCCGGAACTCGAACTGACCTGTGAATTCAGGCCTTGCCATGCCTTTACCGCATCACGCCGCCGCCCTGCATCGACATTGACTTCGGTGCCAGGCCATATTTCTTTTACTACTCACTTTGCATAAATTATTTGTTATGCAACGAATTTTTTTATTTTTTTTATTATTATTACTATTACCTCCGGTTTGCACTATTTTTTGTGCAGAGGAAAATGATCCAGCCGGACTATATCCTTTGGCAACACCTCGGCTGGACGGGGGGCTTTGTCAACACTTCATTACCCCATGCCGGGGACTTCGGCATCACCCTGCTGTCCTGCATTGACCGTGCTATGTCACCACTTCGGAGTGCCGAGCTCTTTGCTCCGCCACCTCGGGACCGGCTCGGGGATGGAACCTTGTCCCACATCAAGCTCGGACCGCGTCATCACTACCGAACAAATTAACCAGCTAAGTTGTCTTCATGCTCAAAGTTTTAAATTTTTAACTTGTGTTCGGCTTGTCCAAGCATTATACTTTTTTGGAAAAAGTTGCCTGTAAAAATTTCCTTGTCCAAACGTTGTTTGTGATGCGCAAATTCAAAAACCCCTTTTACTTGGGGGCTTCCTTCATGAAGCTTTTTCCTCTTGCATATGGTTATACTAGTACGGCTTCGTTCCTTGTTCGTGTATTACGCCACAATATGCACCATATTGACTTAAGCGATTTGCAAGCTGGGTTGCCTGGCTCCTGTGCTTACCCCTATGTTCCCAATTGTTCGGCTAGGGAGTAAAGGGAGCACCTCTGCGATTGTCACGATCGGGTCACCCGAGCCGGACCTCAGACTGGGTGAAGCCGAAAGCTAGCGCTCTTATTATTTTCAATCATGGTCGGCACACAACGGAACTCATGAGTACAAAAAATCTATTGCACAAGTCTCATAATAACAATGAGCACCGAAGAAAGGTATCGGTGGGGGTACTATTTTCTTCGAAGATGCTTCTTACTCTTTGCAGTAATATAGCATAAGTTCCCTGAGCGCGCTTTGTCTGTTACAGCCTTATGGCCTGATTGCCTGGTTATTGGAAAAACCGTCGATATTCTCGACAGATGGAGTACATAACACTTTTTGGTCCTTGACCGAAGAGGGAGAAGCCGACGGTCGGTTAAGACGCGTTTAAAGTTTGGTTGAACATAGATATGATATAAATACTTCGGTACATGCAATCATTCTTTTACCCAAGTCACTTGGGGGCTCTTAAATTTATATGAGCAGTTTTATGATAAGTGTTTTTCTTCTTAGTCGTTGCAAAGTTTTTATTATTTATCACTCCTTTTCTCGACACGAGTGTGCGGTCACTAGCCGGGGAGCCTAATTTCTCTCTCAAAACCGCTAGAGTTTAGTTTTCTAAACTGGTCTAATGAGAAGTACTCCGCCTTCGGGATGGGAGACTGAAGCCGTAGGCTGACCCGCTTGAAGTCTTGAGATAGGATGTGTCATGTCAAAGCACGGCAAAAGCAATTTTTTTCTCTTTTTCTAAAGTCCAATTTTCGGATTGGCACCGAACACTTGATCTTGTTCGGTCGTCATGTTTTTACTGACGTTTTTTGGTTTTCCAAGCTTTTGGCACTTTTAAACTATTTGTGTTTTTTCAGCACAAGTCTGGCAGTGCAACTCCGGACACCTAGAGATTCGGCAAAAACATTCTCGGATATTGCTATATATGCATCAGTTTCGAATTGTGTCTTCGGTCAATAGTTGGGTTGCCCGGCTCCCGCGCTTGCCTCCTACGTTCCGCTTTGTTCGGCTAGGTGTGCAAAGGGAGAACCACTGCGATTGTGCTTCCAGCTCGCATGGTCAAGCACCTCAGTGGAGAAAGCCGAAAACTGACTGTCACAATAGGTGTAAACTGGTCAGCGATCCGATGACTATATTAAATGACGGGCCATTCATAACATTGGCCGAAGTGTTTCCGTCTTGACCTCGATTGTCGCCGAACACTACCGGGGGCTATTAACTGGCCTCCCAACTAAATCCTCGATATTTTGCTCTTACATTGGAGCTGAGGTTTCATGATCATGCCTAGCATGACAACCCAAAGAAAGGAACCGATAGGGGGACTATTTTCTTTGGAAGACATTTCTTCTGTTAAATAGTAATATAACATATCTCTCTGCGTACCTTTGTTTATAAAACCGTATGGCCAGATTGCCTTGTTTGTTGTCAATCTTTGCCCTCATAAAGGCTTTACAAAGTAGGACAAACACTCCTCGGCTATTGGCCGAGGAGGTGGAAGCTGATGGTCGGTCAACAAAGTTTTGTACAATACGGATCCGAGCATTAATGACGTAAAGTTCTTAGATACATAGAGTCATTACACATAATTTGTGATTTTACTATGGATATCGATCCTTAATTCGGCCTCCCGTGCCTGCATTAAGGCTTGGGGGCTACTGGGCTTCGGGTTTATTGTTTACAAACATTAAAGGGGCACATCAATCCCCTGATCTAGTGTTGCCACCCGACCAGTGCCTCGGGGGCTACTGCATTGCCTGTTCTATGCAGAAAATTTTAAGTGCAATACAGTTTCCGAGGAGATTTTGATCCTCAGGTTGATCGGCCGCACCCAACCTGAGTCTTGAGGACTGAGCATGCCGCTTTTTGTGTCCCGAAGTATTCTGCCAAGCTAGGACTTGATCCTCAGACCGATTTTACAAATCAACTTGAGTCTCAGCAGCTACGGGGATCAGCGGTCTTATGTCATCCTTCATGGGCATCTCGGGTTTTAGACCGATACCCACCTTGAGGGCTACTGGCTATGTATCTCGGCAGAGAATAAATTGCACCAGTCAAAAAATATTGACAAAAATCGGCCCACATTCGGGGTGGTGCACCACCTCAGAAGTAGTCCGGTGTAAAGCTCGGGCGCTAGTGGCTGGCTCCATAGAGGGCACTTCCGGCATTAAGCTCGGCTAAACTCCTTCAAACTTCTTTGAACCAAGGTGATTTACGACACCTCGGATACAGTCTGGCGTTGGAGCTCGGATACATAGTCCGGCGTTGGAGCTCGGATACCGTCCGGCGTTGGAGCTCAGATACATAGTCCGGTGTTAGAGCTGGGAAGCAGTCCGGCATTGGTGCTCGGCTGCAAAAGATACCTCGAATGCAGTCCGGCGTTGGAGCTCGGACGCAAAAGGACGTTGCCGCCCGGGAACAACTTCAAACTCGAGGCATGGCATAAAAATAACAAGGCATTGATAAAGGCCGTAAACTTAAAGGGGCTCCTCGGATACCCGACGTATAAACTTGTCGAATGCATTTCGGCGATCCTCAAGATCAAAGATGAAGAACAGTTCGGAAGAATCGAGGAGCGTCCCTAACTTGAAGACCGGTTCAGGGGGCTACTGACGGTGTCCTGGACTAGGGGGTACTCACCACGTCGTCTCCCGATCAGGTGGATTGGGCCGAGGATCCCCATGGCCGAATACTCACGGGCCAGTCCGGACAGCTACCGCATACAAGGAAGAATCCACAAGACTTGGCGATCAAGACAAGGACTCCTCCCCCACCGGCGTATTTGGCTAGGACTCTTGTTATCCTGTGCCTCTGGTGCATTATATAAACCGGGGCCAGGCTAGTCAATAGATATATACAACAACAATCATACCATAGGCTAGCTTCTAGGGTTTAGCCTCCTTGATCTCGTGGTAGATCTACTCTTGTAATACCCACATCATCAATATCAATCAAGCAGGACGTAGGGTTTTACCTCCATCAAGAGGGCCCGAACCTGGGTAAAACATCGTGTCCCTTGTCTCCTGTTACCATTGATCCTAAGACGCACTGCTTGGGACCCCCTACCCAAGATCCGCTGGTTTTGACACCGACACTTTGCTTTGATAACTTCTAGATTTTTGCAACAAGTATATGAGTTCTTTATGACTAATGTTGAGTCCATGGATTATACGCACTTTTTCCCATCCTTCCAACTTTGCTAGCCTCTCTAATACCGCGCACTTTTCGCCGGTATCATACACCCACCATATACCTTCCTCAAAACAGCCACCATACCTACCTATCATGGCATTTCCATAGCCATTCCGAGATACATTGCCATGCAACTTTCCACCGTTCCGTTTATTATGACACGCTCCATCATTGTCATATTACTAGCATGATCATGTAGTTGACATCGTATTTGTGGCAAGGCCACCGTTCATAATTCTTGCATACATGTCACTCATGATTCATATAGAGTCATACTTTGTTCTAAGTATCGAGCTGTAATTATTGAGTTGTAAAAAAATAAAAGTGTGATGATCATCATTATTAGAGCATTGTCCCAAGTGAGGAAAGGATGATGGAGACCATGATTCCCCCATAAGTCGAGATGAGACTCCAGAAGAAAAAAAAGGGGGCCAAAAAAAAGAGAAAGGCCCAAACAAAAAATGAGAGAAAAAGAGAGAAGGGACAATGCTACTATCCTTTTACCACACTT
Organism: Triticum dicoccoides; assembly: GCF_002162155.2. Lineage (NCBI taxonomy): Eukaryota > Viridiplantae > Streptophyta > Magnoliopsida > Poales > Poaceae > Triticum > Triticum dicoccoides. The sequence goes on along the minus strand of NC_041383.1, from coordinate 682,277,481 downwards.
GTGCTTCAAAGTAGCACCAAGATCTTCATGATAGAGAGTCTCTCATTCTGTCACTTTCATATACTAGTGGGAATTTTTCATTATAGAACTTGGCTTGTATATTCCAATGATGGGCTTCCTCAAAATGCCCTAGGTCTTCGTGAGCAAGCAAGTTGGATGCACACCCACTTAGTTTCTTTTGTAGAGCTTTCATATACTTATAGCTCTAGTGCATCCGTTGCATGGCAATCCCTACTCACTCACATTGATATCTATTGATGGGCATCTCCATAGCCCTTTGATATGCCTAGTTGATGTGAGACTATCTTCCCTCCTTTTTGTCTTCTCCACAACCACCATTCTATTCCACATAGTGCTATATCCATGGCTCACGCTCATGTATTGCGTGAAGATTGAAAAAGTTTTGAGAATGTCATAAGTATGAAACAATTGCTTGGCTTGTCATCGGGGTTGTGCATGATTTAAATATTTTGTGTGGGGGAGATGGAGCATAGATAGACTATATGATTTTGTTGGGATAACTTTCTTTGGCCATCTTATTTTGAGAAGACATGATTGCTTTGATTAGTATGCTTGAGGTATTATTATTTTTTATGTCAATATGAACTTTTGTCTTGAATCTTTCAGATCTGAATATTCATATCACAATTAAGAAGATTTACATTGAAATTATGCCAAAGTATCACTCCGCATCAAAAATTCTTTTTTATCATTTACCTACTCGAGGACGAGCAGGAATTAAGCTTGGGGATGCCTGATACGTCTCCAATGTATCTATAATTTTTGATTGCTCCATGCTACTTTATCTACTGTTTTGGACTATATTGGGCTTTATTTTCCACTTTTATATTATTTTTGGGACTAACCTATTAACCAGAGGCCCAGCCCAGAATTGCTGTTTTTTGCCTATCTCAGTGTTTTGAAGAAACAGAATATTAAATGGAGTCCAAACGGAATGAAACCTTCGAGAACGTGATTTTCTCACTGAACGTGATCCAGGAGACTTGGACCCTACTCCAAGAAGTGCTAGAGGCGGTCACGAGGGTGGAGGTTGCCCTCCTGGGCGCGCCCCCTACCTCGTGGGCCCCCTGTTGCTCCACCGATGTACTCCTTCCTCCTATATATACCTACGTATCCCCGAACGATCAGAACAGGAGCCAAAAACCTAATTCCACCGCCGCAACCTTCTGTATCCATGAGATCCCATCTTGGGGCCTGTTCCGGAGCTCCGCCGGAAGGGGCATCCACCATGGAGGGCTTCTACATCAACACCATAGCCCCTCCGATGAAGTGTGAGTAGTTTACTTCAGACCTTCGGGTCCATAGCTAGTAGCTAGATGGCTTCTTCTCTCTTTTTGGATCTCAATACAATGTTCTCCCCCTCTCTCGTGGAGATCTATTCGATGTAATCTTCTTTTTGCGGTGTGTTTGTTGAGATCGATGAATTGTGGGTTTATGATCCAGTATTATCTATGGAAATATTTGAATCTTCTCTGAATTCTTTTATGTATGATTGAGTTATCTTTGAAAGTCTCTTTGAATTATCCTTTTTGGTTTGGCCAACTAGATTGGTAGTTCTTGCAATGGGAGAAGTGCTTAGCTTTGGGTTCAATCTTGTAGTGTCCTTACCCAGTGACAGAAAGGGTTGCAAGGCATGTATTCTATTGTTGCCATCGAGGATAACAAGATGGGGTTTTTATCATATTGCATGAATTTATCCCTCTACATCATGTCATCTTGCTTAACGCGTTACTCTGTTTTTAACTTAATACTCTAGATGCATGCTGGATAGCGGTCGATGAGTGGAGTAATAGTAGTAGATGTAGAATCGTTTCGATCTACGGACGTGATGCATATATACATGATCATTACCTAGATATACTCATAACTATGCTCAGTTCTGTCAATTGCTCAACAGTAATTTGTTCACCCACCGTAGAATATCTATGCTCTTGAGAGAAGCCACTAGTGAAACCTATGGCCCCCGGGTCTATTCTCATTATATCAATCTCTATCGCTTTATTTACTTGCTTTGTTTTTACTTTGCCTTTTACTTTTCACTTTGCATCTATCTATCAAAAATACCAAAAATATTATTTATCATCTCTATCAGATCTCACTCTCGTAAGTGATCGTGAAGGGATTGACAACCCCTAATCGCGTTGGTTGCGAGTAGCTATCGTTTTGTGTAGGTACGAGGGACTTGTGCGTGGTCTCCTACTGGATTGATACCTTGGTTCTCAAAAACTGAGGGAAATACTTACGCTACTTTGCTGCATCATCCTCTCCTCTTCGGGGAAATCCAACGCAGTGCTCAAGAGGTAGCAACCAGCTCCTCCAAAGTTCTCAGCTCCTCCTTCCAAATCCTCAGCACCTGTGCATCTCACCTCGTGCCAAAGGACAACATGCATTTCCATTGCCTCAGGAGCCTCTGCAAGTTCTTCAGCTCCTCCGCATTCTTCAACCGGCCCCACTCTGCTGAAGACTAAGGCCACTGCTGGACGAGGTTCTCGACCAAGTCCTCACAAGAAGCAGGTTGCCTTCCAAGTGTCGTCTGATGAAGACGAAGCTGATGATGAGAAACTTGCCGAAATCATCAGAGATAGACAGCAAAGGGCCGCTAGAGGCTAGAGCCAAAGGCAGTAATGTGCCATTGATGCTGGATCCAAAGTTGATCCTTAACTTCATTGACTTGTCACTACAGGAATCAGCTACTTTGCCGTCTGCCACGGTGGACGGCAAAGGCATGAATGGCAGACGGCAAAGGTCTTTGCCGTTCGCCGCGGACGGCAAACATGGACGGCAAAGTAAGATCCGGCAAACAGCTACTTTGTCGTCCGCTTTATGCGGCTGACGGCAAAGGGTCCTTTGCCATCTGCAGCGGACGGCAAATAAAGCAGACGGCATAAATTTCTCTGTTAGTCTGTTAGGTGGCTAAGGGCAGCCCTTTGTCGTCCGCCGCATGGTGTCAGCATGACGTCACCACTCTTTGCCGTCTGCCACTGTAGGCAAACTGGCCAAATGGGTCAGCTCCCAGGAAGCACAGTTGGCTGCCATGTGTCCTGTTTGCCGTCTGCGGCGGACGGCAAAGAGGCCGTTGCCATCGGTGGCAGATGGCAAAGAGCATGTATATTGGCTTTTTTGTTTTTTCTGAATCCAACGATTTTCGCAGCAAATATATATGACATATATAGATATATTTCACAGGGCTATTTAACAGCAAACATATCACATATATATCCAGCAGATAATTAAGTTTCATCCATTCATACATAAGCAAGTTCCATCCATACACATTGTTCCATCCATATACATATTACAATGCAAAGTTTGATCAATATAGCAAGTTCCATCATAGCAAGCTAGATACAATGCAAAGTTTCAGCAAAGAAAAAACAAGCACTCCATCATAGCAAGCTAGCTTTCATGAAGTGAATGAAATCTGCAAAATGGCAAATAAGAAAGTTAGAAATAGGTTACTAGAAGAACAAGACTACAACAAGAAGTATATGTCATTTATGAGCTAACTTAGGTGAAATGGATCATATATGAGCTAACTAAGTTGAAATGGGTCATTTATGAGCTAAGTAAGGTGAAATGGATCGCTTTTAGCTAATTAAGGTGAAATGGATCGTTTTTGACCTAACTAAGGTGAAATGGATCATTTAAGAGCTAATTTAGGTGAAATGGATCGTTTATGAGCTAATCTAGGTAAAATGGGTCATTTTGGAGCTAGCCTAGGTAAGATGGGTCATTTCGGAGCTAACCTAGGTGAAATGGATCATTTATGAGCTAATCTAGGTAAGATGGGACATTTTGGAGGAAAAGAAGCTAACTCTTTGCCGTCAGCTAGCGGACGGCAAAGATTCTTTGCCGTCTGCTAGCTGACGGCAAAGAGATGGCTGATGGCAAAGACCTTCTTTACCGTCAGCTCTTTCTTTGCCGTCTGCTTTTCGGTAGCTGATGGCAAAGAGCTTCTTTGCAGTCCGCTAGTGGACGGCAAAGATCTGGCAGATGGCAAAGTAGCTGATTCCAGTAGTGTGTGCCACAAGGACCCCAACACAACTTTGCCTGAGATGAACCTCACTCCTGGTCAAAGTCATATGTTGACTGCCTTCATTGGTGAGGATAAATGAACAGGGGAGGATGGTGAACAAATCACAATACAAGAAAGAGCACTTTCTGAAGCAAAACGTCTTGAAGCTTTCACCTGAAGAACTTGTAGCTCTGCAATCAGAGATCAAGAACCTGAGTGATGAATTTGATCACTACTATGCTGACTGGCTTGGAGCCAAAGTCAGATTTGTGAAGTTAGCTGAAGAATTCACTACCAATGTTGCAGCTCCATCACAACAAGAAATTTCTCAGGCTGAGGCATCTGCTCAGCCTACTGAAGAGCATGATAGCACCGCTGATGAAAATCAAGCTGCTGCTGAAACTGAAAGTACCAGGGCTAATGATTGCATTCCAGTTGCTGATGAATCTGTCAGGGCAACCACTAGTGTTGCGCCTGAAGAACAAGCCAGGCCAGCTGAAGCTTCAACCACTGAGCCTGAAGAAACTGACCATGCCAGGGCAAATGCATCAGTTGTGCCTGAAGAAACTGAACATATTCCCTCTGCTCCTCCTGCACCTACACCAAGTCCAATTCTTCCTTCTGCATCAGAAGCTAAGAAGACCAAGGCTGCGGAGCGTGCAGCAGTGAAGAAGAGGAAAGCATCAACTTCATCAGAATCTTCAGCTCCGAAGAAGATGAAGAAATTGACAAGCTCTTTTGAGCATCCTATTGATGTTGTTCCAATCTCAAGCATACCATCAAAGGAACTCGTTCCTTTTGGTGAAGAATATGTGATCCCAAGCGGATCACATGAAGATATTCCTGCTGCTGCTTCTTCAGAGCAGTTGGATGAAGAAATTGAAGTGGATACAATCCCTTCAACCCCAGTTGTCTCATCGCCCATGCCTCAGTTCATAGCTGAAGAGGCCGGCGTTGAAGAAATGAGTGAAGAAGATGAGGATGTGGACATTGGGAGCACAACACCTGTGATGAATGATGACTTTTGGGAAAGTCAGCACCCCAATTCTCCTTTGTTCACTCCACTGCAACAAATTCCTCAGTCCCTAGTACATATTGAAGTTCAAATGGGCTCTGAAGAACCTCGCTCCACTCCATCCATTCATGAAGAAATTCCAGCCACTAGTGCTGATGAACAAGTGATAACCCACAAGTATAGGGGATCGCAATAGTTTTCGAGGGTAGAGTATTCGACCCAAATTTATTGATTCGACACAAGGGGAGCCAAAGAATATTCTCAAGTATTCGCAGCTGAGTAGTCAATTCAACCACACCTGGAAGACTTAGTATCGACAGCAAAGTATTTAGTAGCAAAGTATTTAGTAGCAAAGTAGTATGGAAGTAACGGTAACAGTGGCAAAACAAACAGTAGCAGCTTTGTAGTAATTGTAACAGTGGCAACGGAAAAGTAACTAAGCAAAGATCAATATGTGAAAATCTCGTAGGCATTGGATCAGTGATGGATAATTATGTCGGATGCGATTCTTCATGCAACAGTTATAACATAGGGTGACACAGAACTAGCTCTAGTTCATCAATGTAATGTAGGCATGTATTCCGAATATAGTCATACATGCTTATGGAAAAGAACTTGCATGACATCTTTTGTCCTACCCTCCTGTGGAAGCGGGGTCCTATTGGAAACTAAGGGATATTAAGGTATCCTTTTAATATAGTACCGGACCAAAGCATTAACACTTAGTGAATACATGAACTCCTCAAACTACGGTCATCACCGGGAGTGGTCCCGATTATTGTCACTTTGGGGTTACCGGATCATAACACATAATAGGTGTCTAATGACTTGCAAGATAGGATCAAGAACTCACATATATTCATGAAAACATAATAGGTTCAGATCTGAACTCATGGCACTCGGGCCCTAGTGACAAGCATTAAGCATAGCAAAGTCATAGCAACATCAATCTCAGAACATAATGGATACTAGGGATCAAACCCTAACAAAACTAACTCGATTACATGATAGATCTCATCCAACCCATCACCGTCCAGCAAGCCTACGATGGAATTACTCACATACGGCGGTGAGCATCATGAAATTGGTGATGGAGGAAGGTTGATGATGACGAAAACGATGGATTCCCCTCTCCGGAGCCCCGAACGGACTCCAGATCAGCCCTCCCAAGAGAGTTTAGGGCTTGGCGGCGGCTCCGTATCATAAAACGTGATGAATCCTTCTTCTTATTTTTTTCTCTCCCCGAACGTGAATAGATGGAGTTGGAGTTGAGGTCGGTGGAGCCTCAGGGGGCCCATGAGGCAGGGGGCGCGTCCAGGGGTAGGCACGCCCCCCACCCTCGTGGACAGGGTGTGGGCCCCCTGGTCTTGATTCTTTCGCCAGTATTTTTTATATATTCCAAAAATATTCTACGTGAAGTTTCTGGTCATTCCGAGAACTTTTATTTTTGCACAAAAATAACAACATGGCAATTCTGCTGAAAACAGCGTTAGTCCGGGTTAGTTCCATTCAAAGCATACAAGTTAGAGTCCAAAACAAGGGCAAAAGTGTTTGGAAAAGTAGATATGACGGAGACATATCAACTCCCCCCAAGCTTAAACCTAACATAACAACCGAGATATTTCAATATCTTCCATGCTACACACATTATAGGCAGTTCCCAAGCAGAATGGTAAAGTTTATACTCCCCCACCACCAACAAGCATCAATCCATGGCTTGCCCGAAACAACGGGTGCCTCCAACTAACAACAGTCCTGGGGGAGTTTTGTTTGCAATTATTTTGATTTGAGCATGAGACTGGGCATCCCGCTGACCAGCCATTTTCTCGTGAGTCAGGAGCGGAGTCCACTCCTCTTGAGAATAACCCACCTAGCATGGAAGATACAGACAGCCCTAGTTGATACATGAGCTATTCGAGCATACAAAACAAAATTTCATTTGAAGGTTTAGAGTTTGGCACATAGAAATTTACTTGGAATGGCAGGTAGATACCGCATATAGGAAGGTATGGTGGACTCATATGGAATAACTTTGGGGTTTATTGAAGTGGATGCACAAGCAGTATTCCCGCTTAGTACAAGTGAAGGCTAGAAAAAGACTGGGAAGCGACCAACTAGAGAGCGACAACAGTCTTGAACATGCATTAAAATTAATCAACACTGAGTGCAAGCATGAGTAGGACATAATTCACCATGAACATAAATATCGTGGAGGCTATGTTGATTTTGTTTCAACTACATGTGTGAACATGTTCCAAGTCAAGCCACTCGAATCGTTCAAAGGAGGATACCATCCTATCATACCATATCACAACCATTTTAATAGCATGTTGGCACGCAAGGTAAACCATTAGAAACTCCTAGCTAATTAAGCATGGCATAAGCAACTATAATCTCTAATTGTCATTGCAAACATGTTTCATTCATAATAGGCTGAATCAGGAATGATGAACTAATCACATTTACAAAAACAAAACAGGTTGAGTTCATACTAGCTTTTCTCATCTCAATCAGTCCATCATATATCGTCATTGTTGCCTTTCACTCGCACGACCGAACGGTGTGGATAATAATAATAGTGCATGTGCATTTTACTAAGCTGGAATCTGCAAGCATTTAATTCAAGGGAGAAGACAAGGTAATATGGGCTCTTGATTAAATCAACAATAGTGCATATAAGAGCCACTTCAACATTTTCATCATGGTCTTCTCCTCTCGACCCCCAAAGAAAAGAAAAGAAATAAAACTATTTGCACGGGAAAGCTCCCAACAAGCAAAAGAAGAACGAGAAATATTTTTGGGCTTTCTTTTAATTACTACTATAGGCATGGAAAGTAAACTAGCTAAAACTACAACTCATTTTTTTTGGTTTTTCTTAAGGTTTTTCAAACAGACAAGAAGAAAGTGAGAAAAAAGGAAAATAAACTAGCATGGATAGTACAATGAAAAAGTATGTGTACCGACAACTGGCATGAGTGTGTGAACATGAATGTAATGTCGGTGAGAGATACGTACTCCCCCAAGTTTAGGCTTTTGGCCTAAGTTGGTCTATGCCCATGGATCAAAGTGGTCCTCTCCAGTGTACTGAGGAGGATCCTCGGGGTGCCACTGGTTGGCGATCTCCTCCGGATCCCACTGATAAACAGACTATCGATAAGGGTCAAGTGGCGGCTCCGGCTCAGCCTCTGGAGTAGGTGTCGCGCTCAAGTATGCATGAATAGCCTCCGGCAAAATGAGGTGCGTGCCTGAAAATATGTTAAACAAAGAGGGCGCAGGCAAGGTAATAAACTCACAATATTTTTTATCGAATATCAAATTATACTCAAGCAGTTTATTCTTATTTTTCACAATAAAATCATGTGCTACCATACTCTTATAAACTAGAAAGACAGGGGGCAGCAATTTATCTTCTTTCTCATAATGCCTAATAGGTATATTAAAGTGTGCAGCAAGGCGCGAAGCAAAGATACCTCCAAAAATGGGGCCCTTTGTATGGTTTAGACTCAACCGCTTAGCAACCATAGCGCCTAAACTGAAGGTTCTATCACGGAGTAAAGTATGGCGCAAAATGGCGAGGTCAGGGGCACTGAGGCCCCCACTGTTCCCGCGACCAATTAAATATCTACTAGCAAATATTGCAAAGTAACGTAGAACAGGAAAATGTATGCTAGTGATCCTTGCATCGGAGACTTTCCTCGTTTCCCCTACAGCAATTTCATTAATAAATCCCTCCACATCATTACGGTGTGGTTCCTCTATGCTGCCCTCAAAAGGTATCTTGCATACCTGACAAAAATCATACAGCAACATCTCCTTAAACTCATCATATAAATAAAAATATACCGAAGGTGGTGAACTTCTAGCATGGAAATGAAAATTTTGCACAACAATATTAGTGAGTAGGAGATACTATTCGAGCTGGTCGTGGAGGAAGTCGGTGAGGCCTGCATTCTCAGCCAAATAATAAAAATCATCATGAATCCCAGCTGCCTTCAAGAACTCATCACAAGGCCATTCACACGGTTGAATCTCCGCAGTGCGAGGGAGATTATATTTGGGCTTCTTATCCTCCTCACTTTGCTTATCCTTCAAGCTTAGGCTCGAAGAGCCTCTCAACAATCTCTTCATCATTTTCTAAAAATTTCTGAAATTTTTAGTAACTCAAAACAAAAGTCAACCAAACTCAACAAAATTGATAGCAACTACTCCCACAAGTGCCTAGAGACTATATCATGCATTAGAACTACTTGGGACCAAATAGATTTGACATGCAAGCTCAAGAACAGGGTCACCTAAGCAGCAAAAATTTGCAATGAATAAAGCACTAGAACAAGAACTAATTTGACCATTGGAGGAGTCACATACCGAAGAACAATCCCCCAAAGCAGTTTTGTGAGTGGAGCTTTGAGCAAGGAGATCGAAAATTGCAGGAAAACAAGCTAGAACACGAGTTTGAGCTATGTGGTGATTTTTTCTGGAGGAAGACGAAGTGTGTGGGTGCTGGAATAAGTGGAGGGGGGCACGTGGGGCCCATGAGGCAGGGGGCACGCCCAGGGGGCTGGGCGTTCCCTGCACCCTCGTGGCCAGGTGGTGGCTCCCCCTGGTGTGTTCCCAGTGCGAGATATTCTTAAATATTCTGAAAAATCATATTTCAATTTCAGGGTATTTGGAGAACTTCTATTTTCGGGGTACTTTTTTATTGCAAGGATAATTCAGAAAACTGACAGAAAATACTATTTTTGCTTTATTTCATCTAAATAATAGAAAGTAAAAGGAGGGTACAGAGAGTTGCACTTTCTAACTTTATCCATCTCATGCTCATCAAAAGGAATCCACTAACAAGGTTGATCAAGTCTCGTTAACAAACTCATTCCAAATTGCATGAAACCGGAGAATTTTTTAATAGCGCTATGTTACCTCAATGGGGATATGCACGTCCCCAATAATAAGAATATCATATTTCTTATTAATAGTAGGAAGAGGAAATTCAAAACCTCCAATAATAATTGATGGAATTTTTCCAATAGAATTGATACTGTGGACTTGAGGTTGTTTCCTCGGAAAGTGTACCGTATGCTCGTTACCATTAACATGAAAAGTGACATTGCCTTTGTTGCAATCAATAATAGCCCCTGCAGTATTCAAAAAGGGTCTACCAAGGATAATCGACATACTATCGTCCTCCGGAATATCAAGAATAACAAAGTCCGTTAAGATAGTAACATTTGCAACCACAACGGGCACATCCTCACAAATACCGACAGGTATAGCGGTTGATTTATCGGGTATTTGCAAAGATATTTTAGTAGGTGTCAACTTATTCAAATCAAGTCTACGATATAAAGAGAGAGGCATAACACTAACACCGGCTCCAAGATCACATAAAGCAGTTTTAACATAATTTCTTTTAATGGAGCATGGTATAGTTGGTACTCCTGGATCTCCTAGTTTCTTAGGTATTCCACCTTTAAAAGTATAATTAGCAAGCATGGTGGAAATTTCAGCTTCCGATAACCTTCTTTTATTAGTAACAATATCCTTCATGTATTTAGCATAAGGGTTCATTTTAAGCATATCAGTCAAACGCATACGCAAAAAGATAGGTCTAATCATTTCAGCAAAGCGCTCAAAATCCTCATCATCCTTTTTATTGGATGGTTTAGGAGGAAAAGGCATGGGTTTCTGAACCCATGGTTCTCTTTCTTTACTGTGCTTCCTAGCAACGAAGTCTCTCTTATCATAACGTTGATTCTTTGATTGTGGGTTATCAAGATCAACAGCAGGTTCAATCTCTACATCATTGTCATTGCTAGGTTGAGCATCAACATGAACATCATCATTAACATTATCACTAGGTTCATGTTCATCACCAGATTGTGTTTCAGCATCAGAAATACAAATATCATTGGGATTCTCAGGTGTGTCAACAACAGGTTCACTAGAAGCATGCAAAATCATTTTTCTTTTTCTTCCTCTTAGAAGGACTAGGTGCATCAACATTAGTTCTCTGAGAATCCTGCTCAATTCTCTTAGGGTGGCCCTCAGGATACAAAGGTTCCTGAGTCATTTTACCCCCTCTAGGCATAACTCTAACAACAGTGCCATTTTTCTTGTTATTTAATTCATTAAGCAAATCATTTTGAGCTTTAAGCACTTGTTCTACTTGAGTGGTAACCATAGAAGCATGTTTACTAATAAGTTTAAGTTCACCTTTAACTCTACACATATAGTCACTCAAGTGTTCAATTATATAGGCATTGCGTTTCAACTGTCTACCAACATAACTCATCCAAGCATTGGCTAGAAGACTTATAGCGAGGAATATCACCTTCATCAAATATATAGAGAGAATTTACCTTTACTACATGTGTCGGGTTATCAAGACCATGTATTTCTTCCATAGGTGGTAAATTCTTAACATCTTCAGCTTTAATACCCTTTTCTTGCATAGATTTCTTTGCCTCTTGCATATCTTCGGGATTGAGAAATAGAGTACCCCTTTTCTTCGGAGTTGGCTTAGGAGTTGGTTCAGAAAGTGTCCAGTTATTTACATTAGTCAACATATTATTCAATAGCACTACAGCTTGATCAACAGTTCTTTCCCTGAAAACACAGCCAGCACAACTATCCAGGTGGTCTCTGGAAGCATCAGTTAGTCCATTATAAAAGATATCAAGTATTTCATTTTTCTTGAAAGGATGATCAAGCAAAGCATTAAGTAATTGGAGAAGCCTCTGTTGGCGTTCTGGGAACGGGGGTACCTAGACTTGCCTGTCTGCGGCCTGCGGCGTGGCTCAAGGAGTGGCCCAGTACGGCCCATCTTCATCAACACATTCTCAAGACCCTCGCGAGGGGCCAAGCCTCGCGGGGCAGACGACAGGAAGCTTCCTCGGGCACAGCCTCGTCAGGCTGGCTCGCGAGGGGCGGAGAGATCAAGGCAGGGCACCTCACGAGGTGCCCATGACGCAAGCCATGACGACCGAAGCCAGGCGGGCGCCGGCCTGCGCAGAGTCCTTGTTTCCTCTTTGGTGCAAAGGGGGCAAGCGCAGGCAAGAGTATCAAGCAAAGGCAACCATTTCGGTGCAACAAGACCAAGACCAGCAGAACGACAGGATGGAGGTCATCGTGGAGCCCAAGCCGGCATCATCGTCAGAGTCTTTGGCAGGCGAGGACCGACTTTAGCCAGGATAAGTGTACTAGATGTTCCCCTTCAAAATGGCCAATTGTTGGCGCCCTTCCCGCTCAATATTTGGGAAGAGGACCAAGGCCTCACTCTATAAATAGGGCTAGCCACCACAGAAGAAAGGGACCCCGGATCCGGATTGGATCCTTCCCAAGAGGCATCACCTCCACAAGAACTCTTCCCCTCGCGAGGCAGTTCTTCATTTGTATTGTTCATCACCAGCCCCTGAGGCAATCTACCACACCACAAACTAGAGTAGGGTATTACACCACAATGGTGGCCCGAACTAGTATAAACCTCGTGTCCCTTGTGTTGCTCTTCATGTAGATTAGATCCTTGCAAGGCGACGAGACGTGGGTAGGTGGGAGGTGTGATCTCCATGCGCACCCCAGAGTTCAAATCTTGAGGGTTTGCCGGAACCCGAAATCCAACATTTGGCGCGCCAAGTAGGGGTGCACCAAAATCTGCCTTCCGCCGCCCTGTGTTTCGCCGCCCGTCGCGTCCATGTGTGACGCTCGTCGAGCCCGCGCCGAGCGCCGGGCCGCTCTCGCCACTCACGTCGCCCAGACGGCCGCCGTCGGCGGATGCCCCCGCTGTTCCCCATCGCCTGCCATCAACGCCGCCATCGGCCCGGCGGGGAACGAGCAGCAGGCGTCGTCTCTGCATCCTTCAGTGCGGCGAGAAGGCCGCACCACCACCGCATCGCTGACTCCATCTGGTTCCTCGTCCCACACCCATCGCGCTCCTGCGGATGCGCACGCCGCGCTGCTCCTGGCGTGGGAGCTCCTACACTACCGTCCCGTCGACGACCTCTACGACGAGTGTCTCGCCTGCATCACCGAGCTCGTCAGCACCGCTGGGGGCTCCTCTACGCCATCCCTCTCGCTGCACCGCGCCCCGCCCTGTGCGGGCAACGAAGCTCCGGGGGTGCCTCAGCCGCCTCCCCCTCAAGAAGGCGCCTTGGCCCCAAAGCGCGTGGCCCCTGGACAGAACCCACTCCATCCGGCGCCAGCACAGCAAGAGATGAGCTGCCAAGAGATCCCTCGTCCCCAAGAAGCTGCCCGTGTGCTCCCCGCACTGGCCCGTCACAACCGCGCTCCTGCTCCAGTGCGCCAAGACCCCGCGCTGCTTCTGGTGGCAGCGCACGGAGACTTCCGAGATCGAGCTCTCCGTCACCAAAGGCCTCCCATGGCCACTGCAGGCTGTCGTGCCTTCACCGCCGAGCTACGCAGTGTGGCCTGGCCGGGTAAGTTCAAGCCAGATCTGCCCCCGCGCTATGATGGCACGGCTGACCTTGCGGAGTTCCTCCAGCTCTATGAGCTGGGCATTGAAGCCACCAACGGGGACGAGAAGGTCATGACGAACTGGTTCCCCATGGCACTCAAGGACGGTGCCCGCACCTGGCTCCCGAACCTGGCTCCTGGCACGATTTCCTCCTGGGACGAGATGCGCACCCAATTCATCGCAAACTCCCAAGGCACCCGCGACCGGCCCCCGACCATGAGCGACTTGTGCCGCATCAAGCAACAGCCAGGAGTTCATCCAGTGTTTCAACAACGCTCGCCTAAAGATCCCCAGGGTGTCTGAGGAGGCCATCATCTCAGGCTTCTCCGACGGCGTGCGTAACGTCAAGATGAAAGAGGAGCTTGCGATCCATGAAGACCCGTGCATCTCCCTGGAGCTGTTCAATTTGGCGACCAAGTGCTCCAGGGCTGAGGAAGGACACCTTTCCCTCCTTGAGCTATCGGCTACCGACCCAGAAGAGAAGAAGCCCAAGGTCAAGGACGTGAAGCGCAAGGGGGCTGCCGTGCTTGCAGCAGAACCGGACCCCAAGCGAGGCAGGGATCAGCCTGAGTCATCCAAGGGCAGCCGGTACTGCGTGTACCACAACCTCCACACCCACAACACCAACGAATGCCAAGAGCTCAGGGCCGTGCGGGATGTGCGTGCCGGCCGACGCCCCGAGCGCAACGACCGGGGCTATGGCCGAGGAGGAGGAAGAGGAGGAGGACGATGGGAAGACCGTGGCCCTCGCCAAGGGTGGCGTGACCGACCTCGCGAGGACCGCTGGCACGACCAGCCTCGCGAGGGAGGTTGGAGGGATCAGCCTCGCGAGGATCGCCCACAAGGCAACGCGGGCCTCCCTCCTCTACCACCACAGCCGAGGAGGAATGAAGACCATCATCAGGACGAGGGGGCTGGAGGCTTCCAGGAGCCGCGCGCAATCGCTTGCATCTTGGGCGGCGCTCAGGCCCCGACCTCTCAGCGCATCTTCAAGCAGTTTGCTCGCGAAGTGAATGCAGTCCTCCCCAAGCTCGAGGCCACACGCCCTCTCAGGTGGTCAGCGTGCGCCATCACGTTCAGCTCAGCAGATCAGCTCAAGTGCGCAGCCACAGCCGGAGTCCTCCCGATGCTTTGTTCCCCAATCATCAGCAACGTGCAAGTCACCAGGACCCTCATCGATGGCGGAGCAGGGCTCAATGTCATGTCCGTCGAGACATTCAACAATCTCCAAGTGCCATACAATCAGCTTCAGCCAACCAAGCCTTTCTCAGGAGTCACTTATGGTTCCACGGTTCCGATAGGGCAGGTCCACCTTCCTGTTACCTCCGGGAAGCGTGACAACTACCGCACCGAGCTCATTGACTTTGATGTCGCGCACATTCGCATATTGTACAATGCCATCCTTGGGTACCCAGCTCTGGCCAAGTTCATGGTTGTGACTCATCACGGCTACAATGTCCTCAAGATGCCAGGAAGCGGTGGAGTCATCACGCTGCCCTGTGAAGAGAGGGATGTTGTGTGTTCTCTTGAGCATGCTTTTCAAGTCGCGTTAATTGAAGACCCAGATCACAGGAGCGGAAGGCTTCCCAAGGCAGTCCCTAAGAAGAAGAAGACATTGCCTGGTCCGAACCCTGGGAGGCAGGCCCCTCAGGGTTCGCGCCCGTTCAGGGGGAGCCTCCTTCTGTCGCATAGGAAGGCGCGCCCGGCGCCCTCCTCGAGCAAGGCTCGGGGGCTCTCTCCTGGAGGGCCATCGACTTTGCTAAGATCACAAGGGAGGCGCTCGGGCACCACTTGGAGGTGTGTTTCAAAGCACGTTTCCCTCAGGAAGGAGCGAGGCAAGGAGGGCCAAACCCTCAGGAGTTTGTCAGCAAGATCATTCAAGAGCTGCAAGAGTCAAGAGCCATGAGTGGCAGCCGCCGCTTACCCGCTGTAGCTCCCCATCCAGGCGAGGATGGTGGGCTGCGCGTCTGCATCGACATACCAGGACTCAACCGAGCCGCCTCTCAGGAGCGCCTCTGGCCCTCACGCGTGGGACGCTGCGAAGGTCCACCCCACAGCTATGTTCACATGCCTTACGGCTTGCCGAACGCGGCTGCTGTGCGTCACCGCCTCATGACGACCATCCTGGAGGCTCAAGCAGCCAGGCATTCCACAGTCCTGGCAGAGATGGAGATGGTCCGCGAGGAGCCGCCAGCTCCTCCGGAGCCTCCCGAGGCTCCTGGGCCTAGGGGCTCGTAAAGATCGGCTTCCGCAGCGCACGTCGTCCGCTACTTCAGCATCCCTTCATCTTCAACATCATCAGGTGACATCCTCCGAGTTTCATTTTTAGCTGGGAGCGCCCCCCAAGGCTGCATCATTCCCAGGCCACGTGGGTCCGTCCCTGTGGCATGTATCCCTTTGGTTCATGTTTTTAGCTTACTTTATTGGGGGCGCCCCTCGGGCTGCATTATCCCCAAGCCACTCGGGCCTGACCCAGTGGCATGTATCCCTCTCGCGTTTATTCGGGTCATGCGTTTGACCCACCATGATCATTATTGATGCCGTGGCGGCACCCTTCTTCCTTCATGCCGGACGCTTGCATGTTAAAGGGGGGGTACCTGAGCATCGCGACTCATGGACTCTTACTGGCTCTCCAGCCGTCACCTCCTGGCCTTGTCCACGGCATCGCGACCTAGCATACCAGCAACGGCTGAGCTCGCTCGAGGGCCGGGACCTGAGGACGTAGAGCATCGGCATCTAACCAAATTTGCAGGAGCACATTACAAGTAAAGGCCGAGAGCCAGGCACAACCTGCCTTGAGGTAGGGCCCCGTGAGTCCTGTGCTGGCTCACGGGTGCCCAGATACACCTTGTCAGGCCCTACCGTGCCAGCCACGTGTTAGGGCGGGGTTGTACACGCCCCGGGGGCTCCTCTCAGAGGGGAGCCCCCTCCCACGCACTAGTGGAAGCACCATGCTCTGCGCTGGCTAACGACACTACCAAGGAGCGGCTATGCCTGTACATATACGGAAGCGCTATGCTCCGCGCTGGTGATAAACAACTGAGGGTGGCCCCCGGCCGCATCATCCTCAGGGAGCCCAGAGCTCAGTGTCCGGCCCCATCATAACGCCTCCCCTTAGGAGTGCGCGTGAGGGGGCTGGGCACGGGGGCTATGCCTGGGTCACGCCCAGACGCACACCACCTAGCCAGGCCCCTCGGGCCTGGTTCGTCGCACGTCTCTCCCCGAGCGGAGCCAAGGTACCAAGGCCATTTGAACATCAAGGGAGACTCCTGAGCATCGCGACTCAGGAGCCTAACTGGTCACGTAGCCCCTCACCCCTTAGTTCCGAAAGGCTAACGGCGGCTGAGGTATGCGCGGGGCCGGGCTCTGCCGACATAGAACGGTAGATTTACTCATACATCTCCCCTCCCTACTTGCTATTCGCGCGTCAAGGGGGACTCCTGAGCATCGCCGACTCAGGAGCCTAACTGGTCACGTAGCCCCTCACTCCTTGGTCCCGTCCTGGTTTCCGGTCGGGGCTAACGGCGGCTGAGGTATGCGCGGGGCCGGGCTCTGCCGACGTAGAACACAAGCAAGTAGGAAGGAAAAACGCAAATCTCAAGGAATTCAAAACCAAATATTACAGTCCATAGATTGTTTTCACAACGGAAAACACAAGTTTAAACGCCTCCATGAGGCATGATGCATGTTGCAGGAGCTAAAAACAGGACATGAGCCACGTAGGGGTCACTTTCCGGCAGTGCCATCGTTGGTGAAGGAGCTGCGCTGGGTGGCTTTGCCTCGTGGAGACTCAGGATCGGCAGCATCTCACCTTGGCTTGGTGCTGAAGGCACAGAACCTCGCCAGCAGAGCCTCCGCTCGACCCTTTATAGCCTTAGCAGCGGCAGCGGCAAGCTTGCCGCTCGTAGGCTCCAGCAGGCTGTCAAGGTCAACGTTGGGGTCATGAAGGTAGATGTGGGTGAAGACGCGCGTCAGCGCTGCAGAAGAAAGGACACGCGCCTCAGCCTCAGCCGTGGGGCCAAGGCCGATGGCGACATCTTCAAGGGCGCGGACCAGGAAGGGAAGCAACTTGGTGGGGCCGTCCTTGGCGCTGGCCAGCGGGCTCTCCAGGCCGTCATCATAAAGTGTCTTCAGCGAGGCGCGATCCTTCTCCTCCAGCTTCGCGAAGGCCATGCGGTCCTCGGCCAGGACCCGCGCCTTGCCATCCAGTTCGATCCTCTTTGCCTCCAACGCCTGCTCCAGCGTATCTAAGCGGCCATGGCGTTCATCAAGCTTGGCATCCTGGTCCTTGGTGGCAGTCTCGCGAGCCTTCATCTCTTCCTCCCTCTCCTGGCGGTCACGGGCCTCCTTGGCGAGCTGGTCGCGCAGGCCCTGCAGCTCGCTCTCCAGCTCCTTGCAGCGACCTCGGACATCCGCAACCTCACCCAAGGCAGCGTCGCGAGCGGCCTTGGCCTGAAGGATGGCCTGCTTCTCCTCGTCGCAAGCCGTCGCGGCCTGAACCAGCGCCGCTTGAACTGAAGCATCAGAGCGGACCCAGCCACAGGCCAGCTCCAGGCGCCCGGCCACCAAGCGAGGGTCGACACCATGAAGATCTTCTCGCAGCCGGTCTAGCTCAGCAGCAGCACGATCCAGGACAGTAGAAGGAGTTGGAGAAATGGCAATTGGCGGAGTAGGAGGATAAGACGACAGCGTAATCACAGCACCATGACTTGGGACCTTCTGCTCCCCAATGACTGCGGCAGTGGCGTCAGGCGAGGACGCCTCGGGAGTTGCTTGGGCCACGGGGGCTGAGCTCGCTCCAGCACGCCCCGCCTGGCCTCGCGAGGATGACCGGGCAGGAGAGGCCCGGTCCTTGTCGCCCCCTTCTCCCGCGGGTGGAAGTGCTGCCCCGGGCGAAGCCTCAGGGGGCCCCTTGAGCCTTTTCGCCGCAGGCACCGGCCTAGCCAAGGAATATGGACGTCAAGCCTCAGCAACAAAGCAAGAAGCAAAACGAGAATCAAGCACTTACTGGTCATCGCCCGCGGGCTCAAGCAACGTCCGGCCGAACTTGAAGCCCCAGAGCCGGCTACTGGGGTCGACCTCAGGAGACTCGGGAGCAGGAGGCACGTCTGCAGATCGCCTTGGAGCCGAAGCAGGCCCGCGGAGAACCAGCCTGTCCTGTCCTTCTTCGGGATCAGGGGCGAGCACTCACTGCCTCGCTCATTGCCATCCTCATCGTCGTCCGGCATGAGGCGAAGAGCGCGGGACCTGCACCAAGGGAGGGGCTCTCTCGACTCCTAGTCGGTCGCCTCGGAATCGGGCTCCTCTTCCTGCCCCTCTTCTTCCTCCTCTCTGCCGGAGTCGCTGGAGGATACGTTCACCATCGCCAGGGCCGCCAGGTCCTCGGGAACCTCCGCGGGCACAGGCCCGTCCCCGTTGAAAGCGGGCATGGAGTTCACCACCTGCTCCCAATCATCCCGAAGGAACAGGGGTACAGGAGCACCCTCCAATCTCGCCACGTCTCCCCCAACCAAGGATTGGAGGACCGCGGCCAGATCTCCATCGGCCAAGACTACGGAGCTCAGGCGAAGGGCGGCATTGGCCCCCGAGCCTCCAAAGCAGGAGCGAGTATTCCCGAAGCGGAGCTACCCGGTGCTCCAGGAACTCCCTCAGGAGCGACGCCCCGGTCAGCTTTGCCGTCGCCATGTTGCCCGGCCACAGGTCCGTGTCCATCCTCTCCAGCACTGGCTTCGTGCGGGGATCGACGAGCTCCATGTGGGACCAAGCATCGACGGCCTTGGGCTGCCTCGTAGGCAGGATCAGCCGGGGGTGGATGCGCCCAGCATCCACCATGACCCACTTGCTCCGGAAGCCTTCGATCCTCTTCCCGGGCTTCGAGATAGCATTGGAGCTGGAGTACGCAATAAAGCTCGCGCACGCAGTGATGGGGCCGCGAGAAACCCGAAGGTAAAAGTAATGGCGCAGCAAGGCCACTAAGGGCCTTACCCCAACATGAGCCTTGCAGTAGTAGGCGAAAATCGCCAGGAGAAGAACAGAGTTGGGATGGAGGTGCAGAGCTTGCAGGTTGTAATGGCGGAGAACAGAAAGGAAGAACTCGGAAAAGGGAGGCACCAGACCAGCGGTGATGGCGCTCACGAAGAGCGGGTAGAAGGTTCTTCCTTTGTCCTCGGGAAGGGCGGAACCAACCTTGAGTGCGGCTGCCCCGTCGTTGCCTTGCGCCGCCATCATCTGGCGCGTCCGGGCAAGGTTCTTCTCCGACACGTTCGGAGGATCCAGAGCGGGCGAGTACCAAGCTCCGGCCGGGGTCTGGCGAGGCGCCATGCCTTGCTAAGATGCAGGGTTGGAGTAGATCTAGGGATTTCGGAAGCAAGGAGGATAGGAGCGAGAAAGGGGATCTGGGCAATGACTGGAGACGGCAAAGAAGGTAAGCCTGGACGGGTACTGCTCTCTTGTCAATTTGTGCAGTTGCCGAGGCACCGTGGGGAAGCAGGGACGCCCACGTCCAATCAACCGCCACGTGACGCCCAAGGCCGCAGGCTGATGGGGCCCGCGGCGCTTTGCACTTGCCCCTTCGCTTCTCTGCTAAAGCCAAGTCTAGGTGCGCCTTGGGCCCAGGGGCTACTGTCGGCGTTCTGGGAACGGGGGTACCCAGACTTGCCTGCCTGTGGCCTGCGGCGTGGCTCGGGGAGTGGCCCAGTACGGACCATCTTCATCAACACATGCTCAAGACCCTCGCGAGGGGCCAAGCCTCGCGGGGCGGACGACAGGAAGCTTCCTCGGGCACAACCTCGTCAGGCTAGCTCGCGAGGAGGCGGAGAGATCAAGGCAGGGCACCTCACGAGGTGCCCATGACGCAAGCCATGACGACCGAAGCCAGGCGGGCGCCAGCCTGCGCAGAGTCCTTGTTTCCTCTTTGGTGCAAAGGGGGCAAGCGCAGGCAAGAGTATCAAGCAAAGGCAACCATTTCGGTGCAACAAGACCAAGACCAACAGAACGGCAGGATGGAGGTCATCATGGAGCCCAAGTCGGCGTCACCGTCAGAGTCTTTGGCAGGCGAGGACCGACTTTAGCCAGGATAAGTGTACTAGATGTTCCCCTTCAAAATGGCCAATTGTTGGCACCCTTCCCGCTCAATATTTGGGAAGAGGACCAAGGCCTCGCTCTATAAATAGGGCTAGCCACCATAGAAGAAAGGGACCCCAGATCCGGATTGAATCCTTCCCAAGAGGCATCACCTCCACAAGAACTCCTCCCCTCGCGAGGCAGTTCTTCCTTTGTATTGTTCATCACCAGCCCCTGAGGCAATCTACCACACCACAAACTAGAGTAGGGTATCACACCATAATGGTGGCCCGAACTAGTATAAACCTCGTGTCCCTTCTGTTGTTCTTCGTGTAGTTTAGATCCTTGCGAGGCGACGAGACGTGGGTAGGTGGGAGGTGTGATCTCCGCGCGCACCCTAGAGTTCGAACCTTGAGGGTCTGCCGGAACCCGAAATCCGACAGCCTCCCCCAAGCTTGTGGGAGACTCTCTTCTTCAATTTGCACAAAATTATATATTTCACTTAAAGCAGCTTGTTTCTTATGAGCGGGGAAATATTTAGCAAAGAAGTAATAAATCATATCCTAGGGACTACGCACACAACCAGGATCAAGAGAAGTAAACCATGTTTTAGCATCACCCTTTAATGAGAACGGAAATAACTTAAGGATATAGTAGTAACAAATTTTTTCCTCATGAGTGAATAGGGTGGCTATATCATTTAATTTAGTAAGATGTGCCACAGCAGTTTCAGATTCATAGCCATAGAAAGGATCAGATTCAACCAAAGTAATTATCTCAGGATCGATAGAGAAATCATAATCCTTATCGGAAATATAGATAGGTGAAGTAGCAAAAGCAGGGTCATATTTCATTCTAGCATTCAAAGACTTTTCTTTCAGCTTGGCTAATAATTTCTTAAGATCATATCTATCATTGCAAGCAAGAAAGTCTCTAGCAGTTTCTTCATCCATAACATAACCCTCAGGCACAGCAGGAAATTCATATCTAGGGGGAGAATCGTCATCATCACTTTCATCAATATTATCAGTTTCAATAATTTCATTCTCTCTAGCCCTAGCAAGTTGTTCATCAAGAAATTCACCTAGTGGAACAATATTATCAAGCATAGAAGTAGTTTCATCATAAGCATCATACATAGCAGAAGTGGCATCATCAATAACATGCGACATATCAGAATTAATAGCAGAAGCAGGTTTAGGTGTCGCGAGTTTACTCAAAACAGGAAGAGAATCAAGTGTAGAGCTAGATGTCAGTTCCTTACCTCCCCTCATAGTTGAGGGATAAATCTTGGTTTTTTTGTCTTTCAAGTTCCTCATAGTGACCAGCAGATATAAATCCCAAGTGACTCAAATAATAGAGCTAAGCTCCCTGGCAACGGCACCAGAAAATAGTCTTGATAACCCACAAGTATAGGGGATCGCAACAGTTTTTGAGGGTAGAGTATTCAACCCAAATTTATTGATTCGACACAAGGGGAGCCAAAGAATATTCTCAAGTATTAGCAGCTGAGTTGTCAATTCAATCACACCTGGAAGACTTAGTATCTGCAGCAAAGTATTTAGTAGCAAAGTAGTATAGAAGTAACGGTAAGAGTGGCAAAAGTAATAGTAGCAGCTTTGTAGTAATTGTAACAGTGGCATGGAAAAGTAACTAAGCAAAGATCAATATGTGAAAAGCTCGTAGGCATTGGATCAGTGATGGATAATTATGTCAGATGCGATTCTTCATGCAACAATTATAACATAGGGTGACACAGAACTAGCTCCAGTTCATCAATGTAATATAGGCATGTATTCCGAATATAGTCATACATGCTTATGGAAAAGAACTTGCATGACATCTTTTGTCCTACCCTCCCGTGGCAGCGGGGTCCTATTGGAAACTATGGGATATTAAGGCCTCCTTTTAATAGAGTACCAGACCAAAGCATTAACACTTAGGGAATACATGAACTCCTCAAACTATGGTCATCACCGGGAGTGGTCCCGATTATTGTCACTTCGGGGTTACCAGATTATAACACATAATAGGTGACTAATGACTTGCAAGATAGGATCAATGAAAGAACATGCAGTGCCCCCATGTTTGGTTTTGGTAATTGATGACAATCTCTATGGACTAATGGTTGCCTTGAGTTATATTTGAAGGGTTTTATCCATAGGCTTTTCTTGGAGTCCATTTGTTGGTTTCAAGGAGAGTTTGTGATGACCAAGGTGCTATTAAGGAATTATCCAAAGATTGGTCTTGTGAGTGTTAGGATTATTGCAAGCATGTCTTGAAGAAGAAGGTTGTGTGATCATTCATGTCTACCTTCAAGACATCATCCAAATGAAGAGAGTTGGAAAGATTCAACACACAAAGGCACAAGATGTACCGAGGGATCAAGTGATCACATGGTATGGTAAGCATTGTCCATTATGCTTTGTGTGCTAACCCATGGTCTTCGTGAGAGTTCTTTGTGGGGATAGGTTGCGGTGTGCAAGTTCAAGTGGAGCATCGCGAAGAGATCAAATGCTTGAAGCTTGTCGTCCATTGTGGTGACAATGGATTTGTGAAGGTGTGCGGAGGAGTGGCTCACCCATAGTGGAGTATGGGGGAGCAATCAACTAGTCTTCATCGAGCCAACGCAATCAAGAAAGGTGGTCCATCTTGAGGAGGAGAAGATCGTCATCATCTAGCTCAAGTGGACTTTGTGCAAGGCAAAGGTTTGCCCTTGATAGGTTTTCTGTTTTACCGGTCTCATGGTAGTTGTGGGAGACCGGGTTATAGGATCGATTGCCGTACTATCAAGGGGGGCTCTCGATGAGTTGCTTGATCGTATCATTCGTAGGGAGCTCAAACCATTGCATCCTTGCATCATCTTTATTGGTTCTTCTCCTTGTGAGATTTGGAGCTTATGGTCATTTGTATGACAAGCTCGAGTTCATCGAAAACGGAGTTCACATGCATCTTCTATGATGTTTTCGATGTTGGAGGGTATGCCGGTTCTTCTCTGTTGGAGGTTTCACTCCTTTGTTTGTTAGGCATACCTCCCCTACCTCTTCTTACTATAATCATATGAAAAAGTTATGGCTGTTTTGATGCTACTCATCTTCCTCTATCCAACAAGCTTGAGTTTTCTCAATTCGGAGCTCATTTGCAGAAGTTATGGTAGTTCTGGTTTTATTGTTTCCCATTGTTGTCTTCTTTGTGCAAAAAGAAGAATTCCTGGTGTTGCTTCTGAGGCATGCGGTAGTACTGCTCCTAGGAGCAGTAATACCGCAGGCCCCTGCAGTAGTACCGCAAGCCCTTGTGGTAGTACCGTAGGAGCACACGGTAGTACCGCTCCTATGGAGCTGTAGTACCGTGGCCTCAGGCCAGGCTCAGCCTCTCTTGCGGTCGTAGGGGCAGATGTAATTTTTTACATCCGCGCCCTATGCGGTAGTACCGCCCCATGCGCGCGGTAGTACCGTGAGTCCTGGTCCGGCTCAGTAACACGAGTGGAAGTAGGGGCGGATGTAATTTTTTACATCTGCTCCCTGCACGATAGTACCGCACGCCTAGCGCGGTAGTACCGTGTCGGATTTTTGCACTGTTCGATTTTTAGCGAAAGTAGGCACGATGTATTTTTATTCACCCGTGCCCTTCCCAGCCTAGTCCATTCTGGCCTTGCGGTAGTACCGCAAGGGGGAGCGGTAGTACCGCATCAGTGGCAATACCGCTCTCAGCCCTGGCGGCTCTGGCCTGGACTAGCCACTGCCGTTGCAGCGGTAGTACCGCTTCCGTCGCGGTAGTACCGTGAGCCCCTGCGGTAGTACCGCTTTTCTGGAGTGGTAGTATCGCAGGTCGCGGGCTGAGTAAGTGGATAACGGTTGGATTTCTCCCCACCTATAAAAGGGGGTCTTCTTCCCCATTGAGACTTATCTTTTGAGCTCGTGTTCTTCCCCCATTGTTGACCTTCTTCGAGCTTGCTAACTCTCAATCCCTCCATGGATTCTTGCTAGTTTTGGGGGGAATAGAGAGAGGAGATCTAGATCCACATTTCCACCGATCACTTTCTCCTCTATGTGAGGGGAACCCTTTGGATCTAGATCTTGGAGTTCTTTGTGTTCTCTTCTTCGTTCTTCCTCTCATTTTCCTCCCTAGCATTAGTTGGTTCGGTGGGATTTGGGAGTGAAGGACTTGGTCACTCTGTGTGCCCTTGCCATTGCATTTGGTGCATCGGTTTGAGTTCTCCACGGTGATACATGGAAGTTACAAGTTGAGAAGCTTATTACTCTTGGGTGCTTGGTACCCTTGAGCTTGTTCCTCTTGGGTGCTTGGGCGCCCTAGATGGTTTGTGGTGTTCGGAGCTCAATCATTGTGGTGTAAAGCTCCGGGCAAGCGTCGGGGTCTCCAATTAGGTTGTGGAGATCGCCCCGAGCAATTTGACGGGTTCGGTGACCACCCCCAAGGTTTGCCATTTGTACGGGTTCGATGACCGCCCTCAAGGGTCCCTTAGTGGATTCACGGCATCTTGCATTATGCGAGGGCGTGAGGAGATTACGGTGGCCCTAGTGGTTTCTTGGGGAGCATTGTGCCTCCACACCGCTTCAAACGGAGATTAGCATCCACAAGGGTGTGAACTTCAGGATACATCATCGTCTCCGCGTGCCTCGGTTATCTCTTACCCGAGCCCTTTACTTATGCACTTTACTTTGTGATAGCCACATTGTTCTTTGTCATATATCTTGCTATCACATAGTTGCTTATCTGCTTAGCATAAGTTGTTTGTGCACTTAGGTAAGCCTAGTTGTTGTAGGTTTTGTGCTTGACAAATTAACCGCTAGGTTTATTCCGCATTTGTTCTAGCCTAAACCGTAATTATTTTAAAGCGCCTATTCACCCC
>NC_041383.1:682213330-682251752 GCF_002162155.2 Triticum dicoccoides | reverse complement strand
AATCAAGAACTCATATATATTTATGAAACATAATAGGTTCAGATCTGAACTCATGGCACTCGGACCCTAGTGACAAGCATTAAGCATAGCAAAGTCATAGCAACATCAATCTCAGAACATAATGGATACTAGGGATCAAACCCTAACAAAACTAACTCGATTACATGATAGATCTCATCCAACCCATCACCGTCCAACAAGCCTACAATGGAATTACTCATGTACGGCGGTGAGCATCATGAAATTGGTGATGGAGGAAGGTTGATGATGATGAGGGCGACGGATTCCCCTCTCCAGAGCCCCGAACGGACTCCAGATCAGCCCTCATGAGAGAGTTTAGGGCTTGGCGGAGGCTCCGTATCATAAAACGCGATGAATCCTTCTTCTAATTTTTTTTCTCCCCGAACGTGAATATATGGAGTTGGAGTTGAGGTCGGTGGAGCCTCAGGGGGGCCACGAGGCAGGGGGTGCGCCCTCCATCCTCGTGGACAAGGTGTGGGCCCCTGGTCTTGATTCTTTTGCCAGTATTTTTTATATATTCCAAAAATATTTTTCGTGAAGTTTCTGGTCATCCCGAGAACTTTTATTTCTGCCCAAAAATAACACCATGGTAATTCTGCTAAAAACAGCGTCAGTCCGGGTTAGTTCCATTCAAATCATGCAAGTTAGAGTCCAAAACAAGGGCAACAGTGTTTGGAAAAGTAGATACGATGGAGATGTATCAACAAGCTGCTGAAGAATGGAAGACCCAGGCTGCAACTGAAGAAGGAACTGAAATTCCTCAGCCCGTGGATCCTGAGATTGCGATTCCTGAGGTTGTGATGCAATTGACTGACACTCCTCAGCCCAAGCCAAAGGATCCTTTCTCAAAGAAGCAAAAATTCAATGCTGATGACTTCTTTCACGAGCATGTATTCTTCACGGGTTACAAACCATATGACTCTACTCGTCTTAGAAGGAAGCGTTTCTGGACTGCCAGCCAAGCCAACTTCTATTCTTCGCCGCTCTTCAACAAGGACAAAGTCTTCGACCATGAGCATATTCCTCATGTAGACATGGAATAGCTGTCATGCTTCGCCCCAGTTCTCAGTGTTCTTCACGATGCTGGACTGCTCAACTTTTGCACTGACATTTGCGATTGGAATGAAGAGCTAATTCTTCAATTCTATGCAACGCTGCACATCACAGGAGATGCTATAGATGTGAACTCTTTGGTGTTGGATTGGATGACAGAGAATACTCATTTCAAAGCACCGGCCTCCGAATTGCTTCATGCCCTACCTGTTAGTCCTCCCCTTGCTGGTGCTCGTTGTATATACCATGAACCTGAGCTTACAGATCACTACATGCAAGTGTTGATGAAGCCATTGAAGCCCAGTCAAGCCCCAAGGACCAAATTCCTCATGAAGGAATTGTTGTATGTGCCTCGGACGGTCTATCACATTCTGACGAAGACATTGAGTCCAATCAAAGGCCACGACTCGAATGATGAAGAAGTTGTTGGCATCATGAAGAATCTGCTATTCAATATCATGCATGGCATTCGTGTCAACTACCATGTTTTCTTCATGAGGACTCTGGCAAATGTTGCATTATCTCCATTTGAGTTGAAGCCTTATGCTCCCTGGATTATGAGATTCCTCAGAACAAGGTCTTTACTCAACTACAAGGCTGACACACTCAACCATGGCAGCTAGTTGCCCCCCATTGAAGTCCTCAAGCGGACATTTTCCTCAGCTGATGAAAAGGGCAAGGCCACTGCTGTTATTGATGAAGGCATTCGTTCATTGGATGGTCAGTTCCGCAAAGATGCATCTTATTATACCAATGATGACTCTGCCACTCACGACTCTACCGCCAATGCCTCAAAGCAAAATCCTCAAGGCACAGCTCCCAGGGTGATGACTGATTGTGAGGTTCTCCTCAGTCTTCAGCAGAAGGTCGATCACAACCACAAATGGGTTAAGCGTCAGCTTGGTTCAATTCTTCACAACATGACTACTACACACAATGCAGTGAAGAAGAACCACTACTACCTCCATGAAGTCTTCGGTCGCACCTGGGTTGTTCTATCTCATCTATATGGTAAAAAAGATCTGAAGCAAATGGGTCTCAAGCAGGACTTTGACTGGTCTGAACCACGAGCGAAGAAATTCAAGAAAGTCAAAGTTCCTTCCTTGGTGGCCAGCTCATATTCTTCATCGCGCGACACGGATGAGCATGAAGATTTGGACGACACTGCGGCAGGCCCTACTACAACAACCGACCCCAACAACGCTGGTGCTCCTCCATCAATATGATATTCTTCAGGGGCATTAGTCCTCATTTTTTTGACCCTTTTGGTCATTCGATGACAAAGGGAGAGAAATTTGAGTTAGTCTTCAAGCGGGTCTATATATGGGCGTTTTTTTTGCTAAGTTACAACTCTCGTTCTTTTGAAGACTTTGTTGGATCAAGTTGTAAACTTAAACCCGATGGTGGTCTGATACTTTTGTTGTGTTCTTCTGCATGCTTATTCCTCATATATGTTAATGCATGCATGCTGAATTACACCAGTCACCATATTTCATCATGCGTTTCAAATTCTTCATATTATATGTTAAATGCGTGTATGAATTACAAGATATAGGGGGAGATCTCCATGATTCTACTCTTCAAGTGTGCATTGCTTCAAAAGCAAATTCCTTACTATGCACAACTTCAGGGGGAGTTCTTCTATATCTTGCAATCAAATTCCTCAATATCAGTATTTACACTTCATATTCCCCGTTGAAAACTTAACCTATATTGTCATCAATCACCAAAAAGGGGGAGATTGTAAGTGCATCTAGTGCCCCTTAGTGATTTTGGTGTATTGAAGACTTATACGTTAAGGGGCTGATGCGTTTGTGAGTGTACACATGTCTATAAGTCTATGAGGGCTTTGATATTTACAGAGAAAGTCGGCCCCTAAAATTGAATGTCTTCGACTAAAGACTTTGGATTTCTGAAGACTTTCTGAAGACTTTGAAAGTGAAGAAATTTGTGTGACCATGAAGACTTGGTATTCATACGAGGAACATGAAGCGTGAAGACTTTTAATTTCGCAGTTTCATTTTTCTCTTTCTTGAGTCATAGAAAACACCGTACTGTTAAAGGGGGTCGAGGAAATACCAAGGAAACATTTCCAAGTGATGCTCATCTCAAAATCCTACACCTACCAATCCCTTCGAGTGAAGCCGATGAAAATCTCATACAGCTCAGTCAATTTCTTCAGTGATAGAGATGAAGTTCTTCTGGTCTCTGAGAAATTTGTTCTGACTGAGGAGTTAGGAATTCGCTAGTGCGGATTGCCTACAAGTGAGGAACATGATTGTTGGGGAACGTAGTAATTTAAAAAAAAATCCTACGCACACGCAAGGTCATGGTGATGCATAGCAACGAGAGGGGAGAGTGTCATCCACGTACCCTCGTAGACCGTAAGCGGAAGCGTTATGACAACGCGGTTGTAGTCGTACGTCTTCACGATCCGACCAATCCAAGTACCGAACACACGGCACCTCCGAGTTCAGCACACATTCAGCTCGGTGACGTCCCACGAACTCACGATCCAGCAGAGCTTCGACGGAGAGTTCCATCAGCACGACAGCGTGATGACTGTGTTGATGATGCTACCGCCGCAGGGTGTCGGTGTCAAAACCGGCGGATCTCGGGTAGGGGGTCCCAAGCAGTGCGTCTTAGGATCAATGGTAACAGGAGACAAGGGACACGATGTTTTACCCAGGTTCGGGCCCTCTTGATGGAGGTAAAACCCTACGTCCTGCTTGATTAATATTGATGATGTGTGTTACAAGAGTAGATCTACCACGAGATCAAGGAGGTTAAACCCTAGAAGCTAGCCTATGGTATGATTGCTGTTGTATATCTATCGACTAGCCTGGCCTCGGTTTATATAATGCACCAGAGGCCAAGGATAACAAGAGGCCTAGCCGAATATGCCGGTGGGGGAGGAGTCCTTGTCTTGATCGCCAAGTCTTGTGGAATCTTCCTTGTATGCGACAACTGTCCGGACTGGCCCATGAGTATACGGCCATGGGGATCCTCGGCCCAATCCAACTGATCGGGAGACGACGTGGTGAGTACCCCCTAGTCCAGGACACCGTCAGTAGCCCCCTGAACCGGTCTTCAAGTTGGGGACGCTCCTCGATTCTTCCGAACTGTTCTTCATCTTCGGTCGTCGGTCTTGAAAATTGGTTCAACAAATCTTCTCATCTTCGATCTTAAGGATCGCCGAAATGCATTCGACGAGTTTATACGTCGGGTATCCGAGGAGCCCCTTTAAGTTTCCGGCCTTTATCAATGCCTTGTTATTTTTATGCCACACCTCGGGTTTGAAGTTGTTCCCGGGCGGCAACGTCCTCTTGCATCCGAGCTCCAACGCCGGACTGCTTTCGAGGTATCTTTTGCAGCCGAGCACCAATGTCGGACTACTTCCCAGCTCTAACGCCGGACTATGTATCCGAGCTCCAACGCCAGACTGTATCCGAGGTGTCGTAGATCACCTTGGTTCAAAGAAGTTTGAAGGAGTTTAGCCGAGCTTAATGCCGGAAATGCCCTCTATGGAGCCAGCCACTAGCTCCCGAGCTTTATGCCGGACTGCTTCCGAGGTGGTTAAGCACCTCGGTCATGGGCTGATTTTTGGTCAATGTTTTTTTTATTGATGCAATTTATTCTTTGACGAGAAATATAGCCAGTAGCCCTCAAGGTGGGTATCGGTCTAAAACCTGAGATGCACATGAAGGATGACATAAGACCGCTTATCCCCGTAGTCGTTGAGACTCAGGTTGATTTGCAAAATCAGTCTGAGGATCAACTCCTAGCTCGGCAGAATACTTCGGGACACAAAAAGCGGCGTGCTCAATCCTCGAGACTCGGGTTGGGTGCGGCCGACCAACCTGAGGATCAAAATCTCCTCGGAAACTGTATTGCACTTAAAATTTTCTGCATAGAACAGGCAATGCAGTAGCCCCCGAGACACTGGTCGGGTGGCAACACCAGATCAGGGGATTGATGTGCCCCTTTAATATTTGTAAATAATAAGCCTGAAGCCCAGTAGCCCCCGAGCCTTAATGCGGGCACGGGAGGCCGAATTAAGGATCGATATCCATAGTAAAATCACAAATTATGTGTAATGACTCTATGTATCCAAGTACTTTACGTCATTAATGCTCGGATCCGCATTGTACAAAACTTTGTTGACCGACCATCGGCTTCCACCTCCTCGGCCAATAGCCGAGGAGTGTTTGTCCTACTTTATAAAGCCTTTATGAGGGCAAAGATTTACAACAAACAAGGCAATCTGGCCATACGGTTTTATAAACAAAGGTACGCGGAGAGACATGTTATATTACTGTTTAACAAAAGAAATGTCTTCCAGAGAAAATAGTCCCGCTATCGGTTCCTTTCTTTGGGTTGTCATGCTAAGCATGATCATGAAACCTCTGCTCCAATGTAAGAGCAAAATATTGAGGATTTAGTTTGGGAGGCCAGTTAATAGCCCCCGATAGTGTTCGGCGACAGTCGAGGTCAAGCCGGAAACACTTCGGCCAATGAATGGCCCGTCATTTAATATAGTCATCTGATCGCTGACCAGTTTACACCTATTGTGACAGTCAGTTTTCGGCTTTCTCCACTGAGGTGCTTGACCATGCGAGCTGGAAGCACAACCGCAGTGGTTCTCCCTTTGCACACCTAGTCGAACAAAGCGGAACGTAGGAGGCAAGCGCGGGAGCCGGTCAACCCAACTATTGACCAAAGACACAATTCGAAACTGATGCATATATAGCAATATCCGAGAATGTTTTTGCCGAATCTCAAAAGGTGTTCGGCGTTGCACTGCGAGACTTGTGCTGAAAACACACAAATAGTTTAAAAGTGCCATGGGCTCGAAAAGCCAAAAAAACTTGTTCAAAAGATTAATGTCCGAACTAGGTCAAGTGTTCGGTGCCAATCCGAAAATTGGACTTTTGAAAAAAAGGTGCTTCTGCCGTGCTTTAACATGACACATCCTATCTCAAAACTTCAAGCAGGTCAGCCTACGGCTTCAACCTCCTATCCCGAAGGCGGAGTACTTCTTACTAGGCCAGTTTAGCAAACTAAACTCTAGCGGCTTTGAGAGAGAAATTAGGCTCCCTGGCTAGTGACCGCACACTTGTATCGAAAAAAGGAGTGATAAATAATAATAAAAACTTTGCCACGGCTAGGAAGAGAAACACTTAGTATGAAACGGCTCAAATAAACATAAGAGCCCCCAAGTGACTTGGGTAGAAGTTGACTATATAATGTAAGGTGACATGTAGAATGCCTTCTAGCCGGATTGTAGATCGTTTGTCATAGCGGACCTTTTCGCTTCAACCTCTGGACCCAATAGTCCGGAGTGTGTCCAAATACCCTCACGGTTATAAAAACCGGGGCATGCGTGGAGACCAGGCGTAGGGGTCATTAGTGCTTTATCAGACAAGTGCCCAACTAGTTATGTTATATTACATGGTTAGTAAGAAACATCTTCCAGGGAGAATAGTTCCGTTAGGGGTTCCTTTCCCTGGGAGGCATGCCCTAAAGTGCATGTCCGGACTGCGAAAAGAGCAGAAAAACATCTGGGGGCAGGTAAATAAATAGGTAAGAAATCATCTTTTAGTTCACCGACCGAGTATTCCCTTAAGAACGCTAGCTTTCGGCTTCACCCAGTCTGAGGTACACATCCGGCTGACCCGGCAGTAAGAATTGCAGAGGTGCTCCCTTTACCACCTAGCCGAACAATCGGGAACGTAGTGGTAAGCACAGGAGCCAGGCAACCCAGCTTGGCCAAAACTTAAGTCATATCGATGCATATGATGGTGAATAAAAGGTACATGCGGAAGTGTGACACATGTGTTGGGCATAAAGCCCGAATTAATAAGCTTCTGTTAAAGAAGCCCCCAGGTATAATGAGCGCGGGTAGTGCGTCAAGTGTGTGCGAACAAAGTTTCGACAAGGAAGATTTTTACAAGCAACTTTTTTCCGAGAAAGTATAATGCTTGGTCGAACCGAACACAAGTTAGAAATTTTAAAACTTTGAGCATGAAGGCAACTTAGCTGGTTAATGTGTTCGGTATTGACGATGCGGTCCTAGCTTGATGCGGGACAAGGTTCCATCCCCCAAGCCGGTCCCGAGGTGGCGGAGCAAAGAGCTCGGCACTGTGAAGTGGTGACATAGCATGGTCAATGCAGGACGGCAGAGTGATGCCGAAGTCCCTGGCATGGGGTAATGAAGTGTTGACGAAGCCCCCTGTCCAGCCGAGGTGACATCAAAGGATATAGTCTGGCTGGATCATTTTCCTGTGCACAAAAAATAGTGCAGACCGGGGATAATAGTAATAATAGGAATTAAAAAAATGTTGCATAATAAATAATTTATGCAAAGTGAGTAGTAAAAGAAATATGGCCTGGCCCCGGTGTCGATGTCGATGCAGGTCGTTGGCGTAATGCAATAAAGGCGTGGCAAAGCCTAGATTCACAGGTCGGTCCGAGTTCCGGATGCGGCGTTCGCCGAACTGTGTACGGAAACTGACCGAACCATCATGCGACCGTCGATAATGCGGCCACCATTTGATAGACCTGTATACATATGCAGGACTAACCAGAGTAATAATTCCTTGGGAAAATTTTAACCCAAACGAGCAAAAAGAAATACTAGGATTAATAGCACCTGGTTTATTTGTTGTAGCAATCCGAAGGAAGGTGATTCCCAAAATTGGGACTCGATCCGCGCACCCATGCCTGGTCGGCTAGTGACACCGAAGTGTCCGGAGTAGGTTGATGAAGGGATGGCGAAGCCCCCGGTCCAGCCGAGATGTCGAAGTAGGTCGGCGTGATGGACACCAGCTTGAAGAAGCAATAGTGCGGCCCTGCCGATGCAGGTCGTGACGTGGTCGATGCCGGCTTGATGAAGCGATCATGCGGTGATGCCGGTATGCCTGCTCCGTGTAATCCGTGGGGCGGCGATGTTGGTGATGATTTATCCTTCGCGATGCCGGACTCTTGTTCGGCTTGCCAAGATGATGATCCGAAGAAGTTGAGCTTGGCTCAACAAAGTGACGACGTGTCTAGCGCAGGTCGGCAGCCGTGGAGCAATATTGCCAGACTAGTTTGACACCAGCATGATGTTGAAAATCATGTTCAAAAGATCTTAAAGTTAGTGGGATGTGTTCGGAAACAAAACACAATACTCCATACAAAACTTCTTTCAAAAGGATGTCCAAAATCCCGTTCATAAAAAAGACGAACTCGGGTCGGATTCGTTTTCGCGCAGAAAACGGATCCAAAAAGTGATGCACTAATCGGAAGTTTCCCGGAGTTTGGACGGTCGGATCGAGCTGAATTTTTGGCAGGTGGTAGGTAAGGGAATTCCGCAGCAAATCAACGGTTGGATCCTCCAAAGGACATCCGAGCTAGACGCTGGATACCACGCCCTAAACTCGTCCGGATTCTCGTCCAGATTCAACAGGGCTCCGGTATATCAGAGATTGCCGGAGATTCCTCCATCGGAACTCGACAAAATTTTTGTAGGATTGTTGTAGACTTAATTCCGCATAATTCCACCGAAGTAATCGTTTAAGCGACACTCGAGAAGGCGGTGGCGGAGGATACAAGTTTGCTGTCCAGAAAAACAGCACGGTCGCCTGAGGGCAATGTTGACGTTGAGCCCCCGAGCTCCATGGATGACTCCTCCATGATCTTGATAGAGATCGAAGTTGGTGTTGATGAAGGCCTTCATCCGAACATGACGATCGGAGGTAGGGCGCAGTCCTCGGTCAAGCCAAGGTGACCAGTTGAGTTGGTGACGAAGAAGCCGACGTCGTAGTTGACCTGCAGTCGAGCCATTGATCCTTTCACCGATCACATAGCGGAACTCTCAATGAAAGCACCAATGTCGGTGTCAAAACTGGCGGATCTCGGGTAGGGGGTCCCAAGGAGTGCGTCTTAGGATCAATGGTAACAGGAGATAAGGGACACGATGTTTTACCCAGGTTCGGGCCCTCTTGATGGAGGTAAAACCCTACGTCCTGCTTGATTAATATTGATGATGTGTGTTACAAGAGTGGATCTACCACGAGATCAAGGAGGCTAAACCCTAGAAGCTAGCCTATGGTATGATTGTTGTTGTATATCTATCGACTAGCCTGGCCTCGGTTTATATAATGCACCAGAGGCCTAGGATAACAAGAGTCCTAGCCGAATATGCCGGTGGGGGAGGAGTCCTTGTCTTGATCGCCAAGTCTTGTGGAATCTTCCTTGTATGCATCAACTGTCCGGACTAGCCCATGAGTATACGGCCATGGGGATCCTCGGCCCAATCTAACTGATTGGGAGACGACGTGGTGAGTACCCCCTAGTCTAGGACACCGTCACAGGGCTTCGCCTAAGCACCGCTACGATATGACTGAGGTGGATTATGGTGGAGGGGGGCACCGCACACGGCTAAAAGATCAACTAATCAACTTGTGTGTATTGGGGTGCCCCCCTGCCCCCGTATATAAAGGAGGGAGGGGAGGCCGGTCGGCCTCTCTAGGCACGCCAATGGGAGGAGGAATCCTCCTCCTAGTAGGAGTAGGATTCCTCCTTTCCTAGTCCTACTAGGAGGGGGAAGGAAGGAGAGGGGGAGGAGAAGGAAAGAGGGGGTGCAGCCCCTCCCCTAGTCCAATTCGGACTAGGCCCATGGGGGCACGCGGCCAGCCCTCGTGGCTTCTCCTCTTTTCCCCTAAACCTCGCTAAGGCCCATATGTACTCCCGTATTCCCGTAACTACCCCGGTACTCCGAAAAATACCCCGATCACTCGGAACCTTTCCGATGTCTGAATATAGTCGTTCAATATATCGATCTTTACGTCTTGACCATTTAGAGACTCCTCGTCATGTCCAAGATCTCATCCGGGACTCTGAACTACCTTCGGTACATCAAAACACATAAACTCATAATATCGATCATCACTGAACATTAAGTGTGCGGAACCTACGGGTTCGAGAACTATGTAGACATGACCGAGACACGTTTCCGGTCAATAACCAATAGTGGAACCTGGATGCTCATATTGACTCCCACATATTCTACGAAGATCTTTATCGGTCAAACCGCATAACAACATACATTGTTCCCTTTGTCATCGGTATGTTACTTGCCCGAGATTCGATCGCCGGTATCTCAATACCTAGTTCAATCTCGTTACCGGCAAGTCTCTTTACTCGTTCCGTAATGCATCATCCCGCAACTAACTCATTAGTTACATTGCTTGCAAGGCTTATAGTGATGTGCATTACCAAGTGGGCCCAGAGATACCTCTCTGATACTCTGAGTGACAAATCCTAATCTCGATCTATGCCAACCCAACAAACACCTTCGGAGACACCTGTAGAGAATCTTTATAATCACCCAGTTATGTTGTGATGTTTGATAGCACACAAGGTGTTCCTCCGGTATTCGGGAGTTGCATAATCTCATAGTCATAGGAACATGTATAAGTCATGAAGAAAGCAATAGCAACATACTAAACGATCAAGTGCTAAGCTAACGGACTGGGTCAAGTCAATCACATCATTCTCTAATGATGTGATCCCATTAATCAAATGACAACTCATGTCTATGGCTAGGAAACTTAACCATCTTTGATTCAACGAGCTAGTCAAGTAGAGGCATACTAGTGACACTCTGTTTGTCTATGTATTCACACATGTACTAAGTTTCCAGTTAATACAATTCTAGCATGAATAATAAACATTTATCATGATATAAATAAATATAAATAACAACTTTATTATTGCCTCTAGGGCATATTTCCTTCAGTCTCCCACTTGCACTAGAGTCAATAATCTAGTTCACATCGCCATGTGATTTAACACCAGTAGTTGATATCACCATGTGATTAATATCCATAGTTCACATCGCCATGTGGCTGATACGTCTCCAACGTATCTATAATTTTTGATTGCTCCATGCTACTTTATCTACTGTTTTAGGAAATTTTGGGCTTTATTATCCACTTTTATATTATTTTTGGGACTAACCTATTAACCGGAGGCCCAGCCCAGATTTGCTGTTTTATGCCTATTTCAGTGTTTCGAGGAAAAGGAATATCGGACAGAGTCAAAACGGAACGAAATCAACTAGAGAAGTTATTTTTGGAAGGAAAGCAACCCAGGGAACCTGGAGTGCACATCAGGGGAGATACGGGCTGCCCACGAGGGTGGGGGGCGCGCCCCCTGCCTCGTGGGGCTCCCGTAGCTCCTTCGATGTACCCCCTGCACCCATATATACTCTTGTACCCTAAAACTTCCAGAACAAAAGATAGATCGGGAGTTCCGCCGCCGCAAGCCTCTGTAGCCACCAAAAACCTCTCGGGAGCCTGTTCCAGCGCCCTGCCGGAGGGGGTTCCCATCATCGGTGGCCATCTTCATCATCCCGGCACTATCCATGACGAGGAGGGAGTAGTTCACCCTCGGGGCTGAGGGTATGTACCAGTAGTTATGTGTTTGATCTCTCTCTCTCTCTCATGTTCTCTCTCGTGTTCCTCTATGGCACGATCTTGATGTATCCCGAGCTTTGCTATTGTAGTTGGATCTTATGATGTTTCTCCCCCTCTACTCTCTTGTGATGAATTGAGTTTCCCCTTTGAAGTTATCTTATCGGATTGAGTCTTTTATGAGAACACTTGATGTATGTCTTGCCGTGATTATCTGTGGTGACAATGGGATACCATGTGCCACTTGATGTATGTTTTGGTGATCAACTTGCGGGTTTCGTGACATTGGGAACCTATGCATAGGGGTTGGCACACGTTCTTGACTCTTCGGTAGAAACTTTGGGGCACTCTTTGAAGTACTTTTATGTTGGTTGGATGAATCTGAGATTGTGTGATGTATATCGTATAATCATGCCCACGGATACTTGAGGTGACAATGGAGTATCTAGGTGACATTAGGGTTTTGGTTAATTTGTTTCTTAAGGTGTTATTCTAGTACGAACTCTTTTATAGATTGATCCGAAAGAATAACTTTGAGGTGGTTTCTTACCCTACCATAATCTCTATGTTTGTTCTCCGCTATTAGTGGCTTCGGAGTGACTCTTTGTTGCATGTTGAGGGATTGCTATATGATCTATCTATGTTATTATTGTTGAGAGAACTTGCACTAGTGAAAGTATAAACCCTAGGCCTTGTTTCCTATCATTGCAATACCGTTTACGCTCACTTTTACCACTTGTTACCTTGCTGTTTTTATTATTTCAGATTACAAAATCCTTTATCTACTATCTATTTTGCACTTGTATCTTCATCTCTTCGCCGAACTAGTGCACCTATACAATTTACCATTGTATTGGGTGTGTTGGGGACACAAGAGACTCTTTGTTATTTGGTTGCAGGGTTGTTTGAGAGAGACCATCTTCCTCCTACGCCTCCTACGGATTGATAAATCTTAGGTCATCCACTTGAGGGAAATTTGCTACTGTCCTACAAACCTGTGCACTTGCAGGCCCAACAACGTCTAGAAGAAGAAGGTTGTGTAGTAGACATCAAGCTCTTTTTTGGCGCCGTTGCCGGGGAGGCTAGGTAAAAGGACACTCACTCACACCCCGTCAACTAAGCTCTTTTCTGGCGCCGTTGCCGGGGAGGTGAGTGCTTGAAGGTATATCTTTAGATCTTGCAATCGAATCTTTTTGTTTCTTGTTTTAGCACTAGTTTATTTTATAAAAGAAAATTACAAAAAAATGGAATTAAGTTTGTCTCATACGCTTCACCTTTTTAATATCTTTCGTGAGTATGATGGAAAGGATAATTGTGCTCAAGTGCTAGAAGAAGAAATCTCTAAATTGTTTGGCACTAAATCTTTGAATGATGAGCATGATTGCAATGTTGTTAGTACGAATTCTTTGAATATCCATGATGCTAATGATGATTGCACTAGTTATGATAAAAATATCTCTTATGAGCATGTCAACTTTTGTGGAGTGCATGTTTGCATGAACACACCAAATAGAGAAGATATTTATTGCAAGAGGCTACTTAGAAACCAAATTGTTGCAAGAAGAGCTAGATGAATGTGCTGAAAGATTCAATATTTTTCGCGCTCCTTGTGAACTTTGCAATGAACATGGTCATTTAAAGCTCCAATGCTATTTGTTTCATGATCAAGTCGTGTCCAAATATTGTGATAATTTGCTTACCCATGAGCATCATAAAGAGCTTAGCCTTCTTTTGGGTTATGAAGAAATGAAACGTATAGCTGAGGGTATTCCAAAATTTTGATCTTGATAAAATTGTTGATTTTGATCTAGAGAAAAATTATATGTATTGTGCGGAGAATTGCATTGAAAATCCTTATATTGCCAATTACCTAAAGAAAAGAAAGCAAATAGAAGATGATGAGAATACTAATGAAAGGGAAGAGACTTCCCAATATCCTCCTATTATTTCTTATGATGAATCAGGTAACGAGGAGGAGCTTTCTATTCAACCAATCTCGTCAATAAGGAGCTCAAAGAGGAAGGTTGAACCCACACATAATGTGAAGAAGAAAAAGAAAAGAAGGAGCAACAAAGGTAGAAAGGTATCCCTCCCAAATGATGTTGCTCCTACCACTCATTGTGATGATGATAATTGCTATACTATTGGTGCTATCAATATTTTTAATGATGGGAGTGATTATGCTTATCATATGAAAGGGCCCAAGCTTGGGGAAGCTATGTTTGATGAGGAAGAAATATTTGAGAATATATTTGCTGGAATTAATGTTTGTACCAAGATTGGGGATGCTATGTTTAATGAAGATGATATTTTTAGCATCCCAAGTTTTGATATGCAAAGTTGTTATGATGATAGCATGCCTCCTACCTATGATGATTATATTGATGAAAGTGGGTTCGGAAGAGTGTCAACTTTAGGAAGTAGTGATCCCACTATTTTGGAGAATGTTGAATATTATTGTGATTCACATGAAAGTGGATTTGGAAGAGTGTCAACTTTATCTAGTGATTCCACTATCTTGGGAGAGGTTTCAATCAATTATGATGAGAACGAAGTTGCTACTTATGATGATTATTGTGATGAAACTTATGCTATAAAAAGTAGCGATGATTATATTTACAAATCTTGTCATGATTATGATTATCCTTTTTCTGAACATTACTATTTTGATGTGGAAACAATTTTTAGTGTTCAAGTCTCTTATGATACTCCTACTATTCCGAATGAGAAGAATTTTGCTTATGTGGAGAGTATTAAAAATTCTATGCTTGTAGATCATGAAAAGAATGTTTTAGGTGCTGGTTATATTGTTGAATTCATTCATGATGCTACTGAAATTTATTATGAGGGAGGAATATATGCTTGTAGGAATTGCAATAATGTCAAGTTTCCTCCCTATGTTCTTAAATTCTTGAAGCTATGCTTGTGTTACCTTCCTATGCAAGTTGATTCTTGTTCCCATAAGTTGTTTGCTCACAAAATCCCTATGCATAGGAAGTGGGTTAGACTTAAATGTGCTAGTCATATGCTTCATGATGCTCCCGTTATGTTTCAATTCTTATCTTCTATGTGAGCATCATTGTCATCATCATGCCTAGCTAAAAGGCATTAAAGAAAAGCGCTTGTTGGGAGACAACCCAATATTTATACTTACTATTTTTGTGTGTTCACATGATTATGCTACTGTAGTAATCA
This sequence comes from Triticum dicoccoides, assembly GCF_002162155.2. NCBI lineage: Eukaryota > Viridiplantae > Streptophyta > Magnoliopsida > Poales > Poaceae > Triticum > Triticum dicoccoides. The sequence goes on along the minus strand of NC_041383.1, from coordinate 682,237,023 downwards.
TGTTTTATAGCTTTTGTTTCAATAAAGTGCCAAGTAAGACCTTTAGGATAGCTTACGGTGATAGTTGTGTTGATCCTGCTGAAAATCAGAAACTTTTGCATAGAGTAAATTAGTTTTGTTAATTCACAGAAACGTGCTTATGATCTGATTCTTTTTGCTTTGGATTGGTACACAAATTGCTTAGGACTTCCTAATTTGGTAGAATTTTTGGAGTTCCAGAAGTATAAGTTTGATACAGATTACTACAGACTGTTCTGTTTTTGACAAATTCTGTTTTCTTTGTGTTGTTTGCTTATTTTGATGAATCTATGAGTAGTATCGGAGGGTATGAGCCATAGATAAGTTGGAGTATAGTAGATATTGCTGGAATTTAGTCTATTTGGACAGCCCAATAGCTATTTCAGAAATTCCTAATAAATCCTAGAGGCCCACTTAGCCCATTTGTGCAAGGCAAGGGATACTACTAAAAGTTTAGTCCCACATTGCTAGTTTAGAGGGGGTTGGACCTCTTTATAAGGGAGGCTCCTTCCCCACTTGTATGAGCATGAGAACAAGAGGGACATCCACGCGTGCTCCTCCTCCGCCGCCCGCCTCGCCACGCCACGCCACGCCTCGCCTCGCCTCGCCTCGCCTCGTCACGACGCGCCGCGGGTTGCGGGAATGAGCCGATGTCTAAATTTTTGCCACGCACTACGGGTATACGAAAGGTCACTCGGGAGCTGTAAAGTTTTTGTTGTAGTGGACATTGAATACGAACGCTGCACCCTTTGGTTGCTGTCTGTTCATTTCGTCTCCCTCGTTCCCTTTAGCTCCCGGCGCTGCCCTCTCGCCTCCTTCTCTTGCGCCTATAAAAGGGAGGTCGCTCCTCTCAGCAAGATGCACCAAAACTACTCCTTCCCTCGCCATCAGTTCCATCTCTGAGCTGCTGTTGTCTTCCTCATCCCGGCTTGCGGCGTGCACCGCACGTCGGGACAGTAGGCCTTCGAGACCGCACCTTTTCAGTCCTGCACGGGAGAAGGGTGATAAGGTTTTTGGGGAGCGCTCAGCACGACTACTGGCTGCTTCATCACGGACGATCCGGTCGCCGACGACTACTTCCCCGACAACGACTTCTTCCCCGACGTCCACGACCTCCTCGACGACATGGCAGGCGAGGACACTGACCCCAAGTCCAGCGCTTCTGCTGCTGCTGTGTCGTACGTGTTCTTATCCTTTCTGTTAGAAGTCTTGCTACAGTTCTTGGCTCTAGTGTCTGCCCTACATATGTAAGGTTCTATGTCGTATAAGCAACTTCATCTAGTGTCTGTTCTAGATGTGTTTACCTCAAGTTCATATATGCAGACGATGTTTACCTTCTGTCTGTCAGATTGCATGGCTTGCTTTATATTTGCTATACTAGTCATGCTTTATCTAGTATTTCTGTTAATAAAATCATTCGGAAAATTGCTCATATTTCCAACAATCCAAAAACCTTATTATAGGCAATTTACCTCGAATGGTTTTGCTGCTTCCATGAGACCTCCTATGTTTGAGGGTATCCACTATAAGAGGTGGCGCGTGAGAGCAGTCTTATGGTTTCAACCCATGAGTTGCTATGACGCCACTCTTGGCAAACCTGAAGGAGAGCAAGATGCCCAACAGGCACAAGCTTTTCAGAAAATGGATACCTTGTTTAAGGCTGCTCTCTTGAGTGTTCTTGGTGAGAACATAGTTGATGCTTATGCGTCAATTGACAATGGAAAAGATATGTGGGACGCGCTCGAGGCCAAGTTTGGGGTCTCGGATGTCGGCACTGAGCTGTACATCATGGAGCAATTCTATGATTACAGGATGACTGAAGAGCGCTCCGTGGTTGAGCAGGCTCATGAGATACAGTCATTTGCTAGAGAACTTGAGAACTTCAATTGTATCCTACCAGACAAGTTTGTTGCCGGGGGTATCATCACTAAGCTTCCTTCTTCGTGGAGGAACTTTGCTACCTTACTAAAGCATAAGAGACAGGAGTTTTCCGTCCCGGATCTCATTGGTACTCTTGATGTGGAAGAAAGGCGAGAGCAAAGGACACACATGCTCGAGGTATTGAGGGAGGATCTAGTGCCAATCTGGTACAGAAGAAAAACTACCAGTCCCACAAGTTCAAGAACAAGGGCAAGCTTGATGGTAAAGCAAAGTTTGATGGGAAGAACAAGGCTGTACAACACACAAACTTCAAGAAGAAGAGCGACAAGAAGAAAGGTGCTTATCATGTGTGTGGAGATCCTGATCATTGGGCTCCTAGTTATCCTAATCGCCATGACAAGCGTCATCCTGGGAAAGGCGGCAAGACCGCTAATGTTGTCATCGGAGACATTGACATGAAGGATGCTGGGTATGGTATATTTCTCACTATTCTTTTAGTATGTCATTCTCCTGATTGGTTGATTGACACGGGTGCTAATGTGCATGTATGCGGTGATATTTCCATGTTTTCGTCTTATCAGACCGCAGGGACTTCAACCGTGCTGATGGGCAACGGTTCAAGTGCTTTTGTTCGTGGTGTTGGCACGGTCGATCTGAAGTTTACTTCGGGGAAGATCGTGTGGCTAAAGAACGTGCATTATGTCCCCTTTGTCAATAAAAATCTTGCTAGTGGATCTCTTCTGTGTAGAGATGGCTATAAGCTTGTCTTTGAGTCGAATAAATTTGTAATATCCAAGTATGAAACCTTTGTTGGTAAATTCTATGAGTGAGGAGGCCTGTTTCGTTTATCCTTATCAGACGTTTGCAATAAAGTTATTAATCATATTTGCAACAATAGTGAATCAAATGTGTGGCATTCACGTCTTTGTCATGTTAACTTTGGTTGCATGTCGCGACTAGCAAAGTTGAACTTAATCCCTAGTTTCACCACTGTCAAGGGATCTAAGTGTCAAGTGTGTGTGCAAGCTAAGTAACCTCGTAAGTCTCACGTGACTGCGGAGAAGAGAAATCTTGCACCACTAGAACTTATACATTCAGATCTATGTGAAATGAATGGTGTTTTGACAAAAGGTGGAAAGAAATATTTCATGACGTTAATTGATGACTCCACTCGATACTGCAGTGTGTATCTTCTGAAATATAAGGATGAGGCTTTGAACTTTTTCAAGATCTATAAAGCTGAAGTGGAAAACCAACTTGATCGAAAAATTAAGAGGCTTAGGTCCGACCGTGGTGGAGAGTATTTTTCCAATGAATTTGATGCTTTTTGTGCGGAACATGGTATAATCCATGAGAGGACGCCTCCCTACTCACCTCAGTCAAATGGGGTGCCCGAAAGAAAGAACCGTACTCTAACTAATTTGGTTAACGCCATGTTAGACACATCGGGTCTCTCCAAGGCATGGTGGGGGGAGGCGATATTGACAGCATGTCATGTCCTAAATCGAGTCCCCACAAAGAACAAAGAGATAACTCCATTCGAGGAATGGGAGAAGAAAAGGTTAAAACTCTCTTATCTGCGAACATGGGGTTGTTTGGCGAAATTCAATGTTCCAATTTCAAAGAAGCGGAAGCTTGGACCAAAGACTGTGGATTGTGTTTTCCTGGGATATGCTTTTCATAGCATTGGCTATAGATTCTTGGTTGTAAAATCTGAGGTACCTAACATGCATGTCGGTACGATCATGGAGTCGAATGATGCGACTTTCTTTGAAGATATATTTCCCATGAAGTATATGGATACCTCATCTAATCAGGAGATGCCTAGTTCATTGAATCAGGAAACAGTTACAATTACCGAACCTGCCATTTCGATCGAACACTTTGAAAGTCCTGTGGAGGAGAACAATGAAGTTGCTATTAGGAGCAAGAGACAGAGGACTGCAAAGTCCTTTGGTGATGATTTTCTTGTGTATCTCATAGATGACACTCCCAGTTCTATTTCAGAGGCCTATGCATCTAAAGATGCTGACTATTGGAAGGAAGCGATTCGTAGCGAGATGGATTCCATCTTGGCGAATGAAACCTGGGAGATAACTGATCGTCCTTATGGGTGCAAACCTATAGGATGCAAATGGGTATTCAAGAAGAAGCTTAGGCCTAATGGTACTATTGAAAAGTACAAGGCTCGGCTCATGGCTAAGGGTTATACCCAAAAGGAAGGTGAAGATTTCTTCGATACTTACTCAATTGTGGCTTGACTGACCACTATTCGAGTTCTACTTTCACTAGCTGCCTCACATGGTCTTCTCGTTCATCAAATGGATGTTAAGACTGCTTTCCTAAATGGAGAGTTGGATGAGGAAATTTATATGGAACAACCATATGGGTTTGTAATAGATGGTCAGGAAGGGAAAGTGTGCAAGTTGCTGAAGTCTTTGTATGGACTCAAGCAAGCACCCAAACTGTGGCATGAGAAGTTCGAAAGAACTTTAACAGCTGCAGGCTTTGTTGTGAACGAAGCTGACAAATGTGTGTACTATCGCCATGGTGGGGGCGAGGGAGTTATGCTTTGCTTGTATGTTGATGACATACTAATTTTCGGAACAAATCTGAATGTTATTAAGGAGGTCAAGGATTTCCTATCTCGCTGTTTTGAGATGAAGGATTTAGGAGTGGCTCATGTCATTCTGAACATCAAGTTGTTGAGAGATGATGATGGTGGGATTACATTGCTTCAATCTCACTATGTGGAAAAGATCTTGAGTCGCTTTGGCTATAGTGACTGCAAGCCCTCTCCAATACCATATGATGCTAGCGTGCTGCTTCGAAAGAATCGAAGAATTGCTAGATACCAATTGAAATATTCACAGATCATTGGCTCACTTATGTACTTAGCCAGTGCTACAAGACCTGACATCTCTTTCGCTATTAGCAAACTGAGCCGGTTTGTCTGAAAACCAGGAGATGTACATTGGAAAGCTCTAGAGGGAGTTTTGTGTTATTTGAAAGGCACTGCAAATTATGGAATTCACTACACCGGGCACCCAAAGGTGCTTGAAGGGTATAGTGACTCAAACTGGATCTCAGATGCTGATGAGATAAAGGCCACGAGCGGATATGTATTCACTCATGGAGGTGGCGCTGTTTCTTGGAAGTCTTGCAAGCAGACCATCTTAACGAGGTCAACAATGGAAGCAGAACTCACAGCACTAGATACAGCTACCGTCGAAGCAGATTGGCTTTGTCGGCTCTTGAATGACTTGCCGGTAGTTGAGAAACCTGTACCGGGTATCCTTATAAACTGTGACAATCAAACTGTGATCACTAAAGTGAGCAGCTCAAAGGATAACATGAAGTCATCAAGACACGTTTAGAGAAGGTTAAAGTCTGTCAGGAAAATGAAAAACTCCGGAGTTATTGCATTGGATTATATCCAAACGTCTAAAAATCTGGCAGATCCTTTTACTAAGGGTCTATCACATAATGTGATAGATAATGCATCGAGGGAGATGGGAATGAGACCCACAATATGAGTTGTTCACAGTGGTAACCTATTGTTTGTGATCGGAGATCCCGTGAATTAGATGTGGAAGACAAGCTGTTGGTCAACTGAGAGGAGAGTATTCTTACTATTCACAATACCACTCCATGAAGATGCAATACTCTCCTAATCTGCATGGCAGGTTGATGTATATCTTAATGTGTTCTAAGTGGCTAATTTAAGCAGAGATGTTATCCTGCAGAACATCTTTTGAAGAACACACATATATGAGTCCGATTATCAAACATCGCAATCTATGAGAGTAGGGTTCTCTCTAGTAAACTCATGAAAGATCATGGAGTATGACGCATAAGCTCCACCCGCGGGGAAGATCCACGGTAACAACGTATCGGTCAAGGCTTTATGTGAAGCTAGATTCGCAGAAAACTTGCAGTTCAAGGCCCAGTCCAGTGTTCAAGTTGCTTACTAGTGTAGCATAGAGTTCTAGGTGGAAGTTCAACTTAATAGTCTCCACTGCAGTACCGGTTTATAAAACAGTGTTTTGGAACCAAAGGCAAATTTCTGTGTGCCTCTAGGATCTGGTGGGGGATTGCTGGAATTTAGTCTATTTGGACAGCCCAATAGCTATTTCAGAAATTCCTAATAAATCCTAGAGGCCCACTTAGCCCATTTGTGCAAGGCAAGGGATACTACTAAAAGTTTAGTCCCACATTGCTAGTTTAGAGGGGGTTGGACCTCTTTATAAGGGAGGCTCCTTCCCCACTTGTATGAGCATGAGAACAAGAGGGACATCCACGCGCACTCCTCCTCCGCCGCCCGCCTCACCACGGCACGCCACGCCTCGTCGCGACACGCCGCGCCTTGCGGGAATGAGCCGAGCTGATGTCTAAATTTTTGCCACGCACTACGGGTATACGAAAGGTCACTCGGGAGCTGTAAAGTTTTTGCTGTAGTGGACATTGAATACGAACGCTGCACCCTTCGGCTGCTGTCTATTCGTTTCGTCTCCCTCGTTCCCTTAAGCTCCCGGCGCTGCCCTCTCGCCTCCTTCTCTTGCGCCTATAAAAGGGAGGTCGCTCCTCTCAGCAAGATGCACCACAACTACTCCTTCCCTCGCCATCGGTTCCATCTCTGAGCTGCTACTGTCTTCCTCATCCCGGCTTGTGGCGTGCACCGCACGTCGGGATAGTAGGCCTTTGAGACCGCACCTTTTGAGTCCTATACGGGAGAAGGGTGATAAGGTTTTTGGGGAGCGCTCAGCGTGACTACTGGCTGCTTCATCACGGACGATCCGGTCGCCGACGACTACTTCCCCGACGACGACTTCTTCCTCGACGTCCACGACCTCCTCGACGACATGGCAGGCGAGGACATTGACCCCAAGTCCAGCGCTTCTGCTGCTGATGTGCCATACGTGTTCTTATCCTTTCTATTAGAAGTCCTGCTATAGTTCTTGGCTCTAGTTTCTTCCCTACGTATGTTAGGTTCTATGTCGTATAAGCAACTTCATCTAGTGTCTGTTCTAGATGTGTTTACCTCAAGTTCATATATGCAAACGATGTTTACCTTCTCTCTGTCAGATTGCATGACTTGCTTTATATTTGCTATACTAGTCATGCTTTATCTAGTATTTCTGTTAATAAAATCATTCGGAAAATTGCTCATATTTCCAACAGATATTACACCAATATGAATTTAGAATGAGTTCATTACAGTACCTAAGTGGTTGTTTTATTTTCTTATACTAACGGAGCTTACGAGTTTTCTGTTGAGTTTTGTGTTGTGAAGTTTTCAAGTTTTGGGTAAGGATTCAATGGACTATGGAACAAGGAGTGGCAAGAGCCTAAGCTTGGGGATGCCCAAGGCACCCCAAGTTAATATTCAAGAATAGCCAAAAGCCTAAGCTTGGGGATGCCCCGGAAGGCATCCCCTCTTTCGTCGTTCATCGGTAAACTTTACTTGGAGCTATATTTTTATTCGCCACATGAATGTGTTTTGATTGGAGCGTCATTTTATTTTGTTAGTATTTGCTTGCTGTTATTTAGAATAGTGTTTTGCATCTTTAGTTTCAATAAAGAAGTCAAGGATAGCCTTTGCCATGCTTATTTTGCTAGTATACATGTTGCTGTTTGAAAAACAGAAAGTTTACCGCTGTTGCAAAAATTCCCTAGAAAAGTCAGAGAGTGGTATAATGTTGAATATTTTTGAATATTGAGCTCTGATAAATTTATTACAGTGGGAATTTTAGTTCGTAATTTTTCGAGTCAGGGAAGTATTGATACTCTTGCATTCTTTACAGACTGTACTATTTTCGCAGATTGCTGTTATGGTTGCATTGTTTGCATATGTCTACTTGATTAATGATTCTATTTGAGGATAGGAGTATTAAATATGCAGAGGCATTTAGTATGCAATGTTGAATAATAATTTTAGTGATTTGTTATAGTAGAAAATGATAAGGTTTTGCATTTGTTTATACTAACCTATCTCACGAGTTCTTGTTGAGTTGGTTGTGAATGAAGCTTTTGATAAAAAGAGAAACCATGATATGAGATGAATTAAGGAGACACAAAAGTTCAAGCTTGGGTATGCCCAAGGCACCCCAAGATAATATTTCAAGAAGTCTCAAGCATCTAAGCTTGGGGATGCCCCGGTAGGCATCCCACCTTTCTTCTTCAACAACTATCGGTTAGTATCGGTTGAGCCTAAGTTTTTGCTTCTTCACATGAGTTGTGATATCCTTGCAATGTAGTTTTCTTTAGCTTTGCTTGCTGTTTGAATGAAGTATCAAGATCTGAATTCTTTAATGAGAGAGAGCCTTACACAAATTGGAATTTGCTAGAATACTCTATGTGCTTCACTTATATCTTTTGAGCGTTATAATTTTTGCTCTAGTGCTTCACTTATACCTTTTAGAGCATGGTGGTAGTTTTATTTTGAAGAAATAGATGAACTCTCATACTTCACTTAGATTATTTTGAGAGTCTTAAATAGCATGGTAATTTGCTTAATGTTAATATACTTGGTGTTCAAGATATGTGAAACTTTCTTTTGAGTGAATTGAATACTAAGATAAGTTTGATGCTTGATGATTGTTTTGAGATATGGAGGTGATAATATCAAAGTCGTGCTAGTTGTGTCGGTGTGCTAGAGTAGGGGTACCCTAGTATCCCGAACTCATGCACGGGCAGTCGTAGCACCCCGCGGCAAGGCTTGCCAGGCGACCGCCAAGATCCTCCGTGGCCCCTTAGGAGACAAGACCCCGGCAAGAGGAGCTTGCCGGGAAGCCATTCAAGAACAAAGTATTCAAGCCAAGAAGACAAGGCCCCGACAAGAGGAGCTTGCCGGGAAGGCCAGCCAAGGCGTCTCAAGAAAGCTTGCCGCGACGCGCCATGCGTCCCGGCAAGGCTCGGTGAACGACAAGTTCCCGGGCCCGACAAGACAACAACCGCGGCAAGACACTTGCCGCGGCAAGCGGCCACTCCGCACCCACGCTCCAGCACATCCACCCACGTGTCGCCCTGGGGCCCTTCCAGGCGCGCGTGGCAAGAGGCTGTGCAGCCAGGGGTGCACGGTGGCAAGCGGTGCTGACAAGAAGGCCATTGTGGCGATCGGTGGTGTCCCTGACGGTCTCTTTCTGCACTGTTTGGGCGACACAGACGGGCATTTAGTGCCTTTGTCCCCTGCCGTCAGAGTTAGGTGTGATACACTGTATCTACAGTATAGGTAGTTGTACCTACCGCATTCTTTTTCCATTTTTGCCCTTTCATCTGCGTTGCCACCTGTTGGTGACCCCTTGAGCATATAAAAAGAGGCCCATCCGCAACGTAGAAGGGGTTCGGCTCATTTGAAACACCAGAAACACTCCCCCGCTCGGTCTGGTAGCTCTCATCGCTCCTGAGCTAGAACTGAATATACACATACATGCAGCAGTAGGAGTATTATCTCTCCGGAGAGCTCCGAAGCTGGGTAAACTACTCGTGTGCATCGCCTCGATTTGCTCTCTATGCGACCTCCGCCCCCCACCGAACCGAAAGGGGCTCGGTCCGCCGGTCCCATAGCTGTTCGTGGATCAATTTCCCCGACATCTTTGGCATGCCAGGTAGGGGGTGTCGAGATCGTGTGGACCTGATCCGGCGTTCACACGAGCTAGATCTTCATCATCTTCACAGACATGCCACCGAAGAAGAAGGCTTCGGAGGCAGCAGTTCCGTCCGCATCGATCCCACCACCACCGGAGCAAGCGGGCGGTGGGGTAGACGTCGGCGGAAGAACGGGTGTCGACGAGGGTGCTCATAGTGCCGCCAAGTCCAAGGACAAGGCCGCACAGACCTCGGCGTCCGTACGCGCACCGCGCCCATCTCAGGAAACGCGAGACCAACAGCGTCTTGGTATTCGCAGTACCATGCGCTCATTGGAACAAGACCGAGCTGGTGGATCTCGGGTTGCTCAAGACCAGCATGCACGCCAACGTGCTGGCCCGAGCGAAGCACGGTCTCCTGGACGGGGTACTGCTCCTTCTAACATAGTTAGAAGTCCGAGCATATCCCGCTCCTCGCACCGTTCACCACTGCCGCCCACCACTCCAGCAGAAGCCTTGGCGCGAGCTCAACTGCTCCTGGATTACCCTCCGACGGCGGACAAGATCGACGAATGGAGGGCCACCATTCAGAGTCTCATTGGCTTCGCCAACGGCGACACTGCGCGGCAACCAAGCACCTCGCTGCCGCGGTAAGATTGCCGGACGCGAACCAATGGCGACAAGACCGATGGAGGTGCAACCACCATGCACTCTCCCCCCCGAAGGCCAAGATCGCCGACTCGCCGGATCCACCTCGACAGCGACTCCACCGCGTCATCGGATCCACGAGCTCGTCGCGATCAGCGCCAAGTTCTTCATGAACGACAGCAAGAGGACGCTCGTACTCGCATCGAGCGCCGAAGAGAAGCGCGGTGTCAATCAGACCAGCGCGCTGGGCCCTCTGTTGATGTGCATGCGCCAGGGGAACCAGGCGACTTGCCGTACGCGGTAGGTTGCCCTGTGTTCACTCGTGAGCTGCGACAAGTCCAGTGGCCCAGCAAGAAGAATTTCAAACCAGACGTACCAGAGAAGTACGACGGCAAGTCGCATCCGTCGGAGTTCCTCAGCATCTACACCATTGCGGTGCAAGCTGCCGGGGGACGAGACGACAAGATCCTTGCCAACTACTTCCCGCTGGTGCTCAAGCCTAACGTCAGATCCTAGCTCATGCACTTGCCGGACAACTCTATTTCCTCTTGGGCAGATCTATGCCATCAGTTTGTCGGTGCCTTTACAGGCGGCCACAAGCCTCATGGCCAAGAGAGTGATCTTCATCTGCTCGCCCAGAAGGAAGGAGAGTCCTTGCGCAAGTATATTCAGAGATTCAGCCGTGTACAGCACAACATCCCAGACGTCCACCCTGCCGCGGTCATCAGCGTGTTTCATCAGAACGTGCGAAACCGCAGGATGCGAGAGGAGATGGCGATGTGCAAGATCAGAGACGTCAGCGAGCTATATGCCCTGGCCGACAAGTGCGCACGTGCTGAAGAGGGGAGGAGGCTCCCCGGAGAGAATACAGGAGCAAGAGGATCTGACAGTGAGGATGCTGCCCCGGCAAAGAAAGGCCGGCGGTGGAACAACAGAAAGAAGAAGGGCAAAGAAGTGCTAGTTGTCGAGCAGTCCGACAACGGAGGTGGCGCCAAGAAAGCTAAAGCTGGTAGCTCCGGCAAGGAGAGCCAGACTGTGGCGGCCGCCGACAAGCAGGACAGCTCCGGCAAGCAGTACTGCAAGATCCACCGCACCAAGGGCCATGATCTCCAGAGCTGCAAGAAGGTTGAACAGCTTGTCGAGCAGCAGAAAGCTAAGCACGAGCGACGCGACAAGGAGAAGGCCCAGGAAGGTGCTGGAGGAGCCGGCAAGAAACGCCCCGGCCGGGGAGGACGCCGTGGCAAGGCCAAGCAGCGGCAAGGAGACAGACCTCCCCGCGGCCGCGACAAGGACGAAGATGACGATGACGACAAAGATATGGATGATGATGAGACTGATGAGCAGGAGTTCCAGAAAGCCACAGAGGTCATGTGCGTTGACGGTGGTGCTTCTCTGCATACTTCACACCGCCAGCTCAAGCAGTGGATGCGGGAAGTCAATGCGGCGGAACCATCCATGGAGTCGGGCAGGCCTCTAAAATGGTCCAGCACGCCTATCATCTTTGATATTGAGGATCACCCTGATCGCATAACTGCGGTCGGGTGCTTGCCGATGTTGGTTTCGCCAACTATCCGCAACCTCAAAGTCACAAAGATGCTAGTTGACGGCGGGGCCGGCTTAAACTTGATCTCCTCCGCGGTGCTCCAGAAACTCCAGATCCCTGACAGCGAGCTCGAAGAGACCGGCACATTCCAAGGAATCAACCCGGGAAGGAGCAAGCCGAAGGGAAAAATCACATTGCCGGTGACATTTGGCAGCGAGCTGAACTTCAGAACTGAGAGGGTCACTTTTGACGTTGCTGACTTTCCATTGCCCTACAATGGGATACTCGGCCGTCCTGCGCTCGCCAAGTTCATGGCAGCCTCTCACTATGCATACAACATGCTCAAGATGCCAGGCCCGATAAGTGTCATCTCTGTCCCTGGCGACAAGAAGGATGCTCTTATCTGCACCGACAAGATCTACCGGGAAGTAGCAGCCGCAGCAGATCACAAGTCACTTGCCGCTGAAGCTCCCGGGGGGAAGAAGAAGACCAAGTCTAGCAAAATCTCTGATGCCCACTCCAGCAAGCGCACCTCCTCAGAGTGCTGCGCTACCGTCGAGGACGCACCATCGAGCTCCACCGGCAAGTGTAGGAAGATGATGGCAGCTCCACCAGAGACCAAGAAGGTGTCCGCCAAGGAGGACGGCACTGGTGGTACCTTCACCATCAGTGCCACTCTCGACCCTAAATAGGAAAGCGCGCTCGTTGCTTTCCTGCGGGCGAATGTCGACGTATTTGCGTGGCAACCGTCTGACATCCCCGGTGTTCCCAGGAAAGTAATTGAGCACCACCTTGCCGTTTGTCCTCACACGCGGCCCGTCAAGTAGAAAGTCAGGAAACAGGCAGTGGAGCACCAAGAGTTCATTGCAGAAGAAATCAAGAAGTTGGAAGCAGCAGGCCTTGTCAGAGGAGTGCTCCATCCCACGTGGTTGGCCAATCCTGTAGTCATGCGCAAGGCTAACGGAAAATGGAGGCTTTGTATCGATTTCACCGATGTCAATAAAGCTTGTCCCAAGGACCCATTTCCCTTGCCGCGCATAGACCAGATTGTTGACTCCATAGCCGGATGTGATTTGCTTTCATTTCTTGATGCATACTCAGGATACCATCAGATCTTCATGGCAGAAGAGGATGAGGAGAAAACCGCATTTATCACCCCATGTGGCACATACTGCTTTGTGCGGATGCCTTTTGGTTTAAAGAATGCTGGTTCCACATTTGCAAGAGTAGTCCATGTCGCTTTTGAGCCACAGATACACAGAAATGTAGAAGCCTACATGGATGATATAGTGGTCAAGAGCAAGGACAAGGCGACCCTGATTCAAGATTTAGATGAAACCTTTGCAAATCTGTGCAAGATCAATCTCAAGCTTAACCCCGAGAAGTGCGTGTTTGGAGTCCCTTCCGGCAAGCTTCTCGGGTTCTTTGTGTCTCAGCGGGGAATTGAAGCCAATCCCGACAAGATCAAGGCCATCGAGCAGATTGAAGCACCGAAGCGCGTCAAGGATGTACGAAGGCTTGCCGGTTGCGTGGCTGCTCTCAGCAGGTTTATCTCTCGCTCTGCTGAGCGCGCCCTGCCATTTTTCAAAATATTGAAAAAGGCAGGTCCAATGAAATGGACTCCGGAAGCGGAGGCTGCGTTGCAGGACTTGAAGAGGTACCTGTCCTCCACCCCAATACTTGTCGCACCTAAGCCACAAGAGAAGTTGTTGCTGTATCTAGCGGCAACCAATCAAGTGGTTAGTGCTGTGTTAGTGGCGGAGAGGGAGGCGGATGATGAGCCAGCAACCACGGCAAGTGCGTCCAGTGACAAGCAGGGGGCTTCACCAACAAGCTCTGGTCCCGACAAGGATGGATCTGCGCAGGTGCACGAGGAGGTGCAGAAGAAAATGGTGCAGCGCCCAGTTTACTTTGTCAGCTCCCTTCTGCAGGGGGCTAGGTCAAGGTACTCTGGTGTGCAGAAGCTGCTTTTCGGCCTTCTCATGGCCTCGAGAAAGCTGTGCCATTACTTCCAAGCACATGAGATCCCAGTTGTAACTCATTTTCCGCTGAAGAGGATACTGCAGAATCCAGAAGCAACAGGCAGGATTGTCGAGTGGGCACTGGAACTGTCAAGCTTTGGCCTCAAGTTTGAGAGCACTACAACTATCCAAAGCAGGGCATTGGCAGAGTTCATAGCAGAATGGACGCCTACACCAGATGAAGAAATTCCAGAAACGAGCATCCCCGTCAAGGAGAAAAGCAAAGAGTGGCTAATGTACTTTGATGGTGCCTTCTCGCTGCAAGGCGCCGGTGCAGGCGTGCTACTTGTCGCACCCACCAGAGAGCACCTCAAGTACGTAGTCCAGATGCACTTTCCCAAGGAGCAAGCAACAAACAATACTGCAGAGTATGAAGGTTTGCTTGCCGGTCTCAGGATCGCAGTAGACCTTGGGATCAAGAAGCTCATTGTCAGAGGTGACTCACAGCTTGTCGTCCGCCAAGTGAACAAGAACTATCAGAGTACGTTGATGGAAGCTTACGTTGAGGAAGTGAGAAAGCTAGAAGAGCACTTTGACGGCCTACAGATGGAACATGTTCCAAGAGCTCAGAACGACATTGCTGATGGCCTGTCAAAGTGAGCCGCACTAAAGTTACCTGTGGAACCAGGGATCTTTATGCTCAAACTGACCCAACCATCCCTGACACCATCAACTGGACAGAGCAAGAAGAGGAAGTTGATTTCTGGTGACTACTTTCCAGTCGAGCTTCCCGAAGCCGTCGCCAAGAAGGTCCCCAAGATCAACGCCGAGAGTGCTGAGGAGCAGTCTGCTCCGGCGAGCCCTAGGGTTTGTTCCGTTGAAGCAGACGCTCCCGACAAGTTTTGCTCCGGCAAGCTTGCCGGGGAACGTCAAGCTCCGACTGAGCCGCAGGCCCTTGCTGTAGAAGCGGATGTTCCCGCATCAGCAGATTTGCCTTTAGTCCTTGTTGTCGAGCCGCAAGCTCCAGCATGGGCACAGCAGATTGTCCGTTTCCTTCAGACAGGAGAACTTCCCGAAGAGCAAGAAGAAGCGGAAAGAGTAGCCCGGCAGTCAAGTATGTACAAGTTTGTTGACAACACACTGTACAGAATAAGACTCAACGGTGTGAAATTGAAGTGTATTTGCCGGGAAGACAGACAGAAGCTGTTGGTAGAGATACATGGAGGCATATGTGGTCACCACATTGGCGCAAGAGCACTTGCCAGCAAAGCGTTCCGGCAAGGTTTCTTTTGGCCGACAGCCCTCCAGGATGCAACTGCACAAGTAACCAAGTGTGAAGCATGCCAGTTCCATTCCAAACGGATACACCAGCCAGCTCAAGCTCTCCAAACGATCCCTTTATCCTGGCCATTTTTGGTCTGGGTGCTCGACATCCTCGGCCCCTTCCCCCGAGCTGTCGGGGGCTTTGAGTACTTGTACGTTGCAATCGACAAGTTCACAAAGTGGCCGGAAGTGGAACCAGTGAGGAAGGTGACAGCACAGTCAGCAGTCAAGTTCTTCAGGTTGATTGTTTGCCGTTTCGGGATCCCTAACAGGATCATCACCGACAACGGCACGCAATTTACGAGCCGCACCTTCATGTAGTACGTCCAAGATCTTGGCGCCAAGGTCTGCTTCGCTTCTGTTGCTCATCCGAGAAGCAACGGTCAAGCGGAGAGGGCAAATGCTGAAGTGCTGCGAGGACTCAAGACCAGAACTTTCGACAGGCTGCGCAAGTGCGGAAGGAACTGGATCGAGGAGCTGCCGGTGGTTCTTTGGTCGATCAGAACGACGCCAAATCGAGCCACTGGCCAGACACCTTTCGCTCTAGTCTATGGAGCAGAGGCAGTTCTCCCCACGAAACTCGTATACGGGTCACCTAGAGTGCTCGCTTATGATGAGCTTGAGCAAGAGCAGCTGCGACAAGATGACGCGCTGCTCCTCGAGGAAGATCGTCTTCAGGCCGCTGTACGAGCTGCTCGATACCAGCAAGCTTTGCGCCGCTACCATAGCCGCAAAGTTAGTGCCAGAAGTTTCGAGGAAGGCGACCTTGTTCTTCGGCGCGTTCAGTCCGCCAAGAATTCCAACAAGTTGACGCCAAAGTGGGAAGGCCCTTATCGGGTGAAACGAGTCACTAGGCCTAGCGCTGTCCGCCTTGAGACCGAAGATGGAGTTCCGGTGAGCAACTCCTGGAACATTGAACATCTTCGTAAGTTTTACCCATAGGGCGCGGTTGCCGGAACCTGTTCTGGCAACCACCTTTTGTACAAGTCTTGCCGCTGTTGCATGTAATCCTTCGTACAAAGCCAGGCGCAGACCCCGTGCATGAATAAAGCTCATATGCTCCGCACATCCTGTCAATTTCATGCTTTCTTTCTTTTCGCATGTATTTTCTGACACTTTGTGCAGCACCTGCCTCCGGTAAGCAATAACGAGCCGTAAGGCTCCATATCTTTATGTTCTCTTCTTTCTCTTTCTTAAAAGAAGGAAAGGTTCCCTCGCAACCAAGTTTGCCGGGGGGAAAGGAGAAGATAATGGTGTGGACCAGGCGTCGTTCAAGAAAAGTTTCGCCTTGCCGGGAGGCAAATGACAGAAAAGCTAAGTTGCCAAAGTTTGAGCAATCAGTTTTTAAATTTTTAAGTTATATTCCTTGAACGACTGTGCTTTGTATGGAAAACCTGTGCGCGGAGGAACCAACTTGTATCTAGTTGCGCCCTTACTTTGTTTCGAGTCCGCTCAACAACTTAAGTGAGCTGCGACTAGCTGCGATAAGGTTTCTTGTCGGTAGCGGCACCGCCAGCAGGCTGCTGACGTTCCGCACTCAGCGCTCGCGGCAAGGGTGCCTGCGCCGGCAAGTTCCCTAAAAGCGTAGGGCAAAAACATACAAAGGAAGGAATCAAGTAAAGGAAATAACATAGCAGTCAATGCCCAAAATAAAGTTATATTACAAGATAGCTTGTCGCAGCATTAATGGATTGTTATCGTAACATGACTAGCAGCGGCAAGAAAAGAAGAAAATGGGCGGCCTAATCTACGCGGCCACCGTCGACCCTCTTGACCTCATTCACCTTGTCCACAATGGGTGCGACAAGGGCCTTGAGCGCTTCCAGATCAGCATCTGCTGGCAGCTTCTTGAGGACATTGGTGAAGTTGAGGCCTGGATTGCGGAAGGCCACTTTCACCAACACCTTCTCCAGAACTCTGGCGCAGATCGTGCGCGACTCGTTGGCCAGCTGCTTTGGGATCTTCTCTCGGAGCTGCTGGAGGGTTGTCGCCACGCCTTTAAAGAACAGGGTGAGCTTGGCGCTGGGTTGGAGGTTCTCATCGGAGGAGTACCCAAAGTCCTCCACTCCCAGCTGCGCCAGCTCCCCATCAATGACTGCAGCGATGTTCACGAGGCCCTCCGTCCAGAGCTCCACCGTCTCCTTGAAGGTGTTCTGGGTTTCGGCGGCCCTCGTCAACAGCGCTTCATTGCCCTTGATCTCCTCCTTCAAGGCCACCTCCCGCTCCTTGGCGCCGTCCAGCGTCTGAATCAAAGTGGCCAGCTTCAGCTCAAGGTCAGCATTGGAGTCCTTGGCGGCGCTTAGCTCCTTGCTCCTCTCGGCAAGGAGACCCTGCAGCTCGCCGTGAGCGGCGGCGTCCTTCTCGCTCTCAAGCTTGAGCGCGGCAAGCTCCTCGCCGCTCGCCTTCAGATCAGCCTCCAGCTGCGCCACCTTCGTCTCCAGCTCCTTCTTGGCGGCCTCAGCAGTCGCGGCAGCGTCCTTTGCTTCCTTGAGGGCCCCGCCAAGTGCTTGCTCGTGCGCGGCAAGATCTTCCTCATAGCTGTCGAGGTTAACTTTCCGCTGCGCCAACTCGCCTTCTTGCGCAAATAGCTTCTCGCCGGCAAGCCGCTGCTGCTCTTCGGCTTCGGCTTTCTCAAGAACGAATGCCTTCCGCGCCTCGACGAGCTGTGCCCACTCCTCTGCAATGGACCGGAGAGCTTCCCGATTGCGCTCCCGGAGCTCCTCCGCGCGCTTCTCAATGTCTGCTCCCGCCTGCGCGACAAGCGCTTCCCGGGACTCCACCTTGGCTTGTCGGGCGCGGTAGAGCGACACCAGCTTCCAGAGCAGCTGCTCCTCCTCAGACTCGCCGCTGCTGCTGCTTGGCGCGTCAACCAGTGTCAGCCCAGCGGAGGCGAGCACCTCCCCGTCAAAAGCTTCTCCTTCAACCAGGGCCCTGGAGCTTGAAGCCCAAGGGAGCTTGATGAAGACACCGTCGCCAGCCTTCAGGTAGGCGCCGGGCTGGGGCTCCTCAGAGCCTAGCGCTGCGGCAGCGGCAGAGGGGTCGGCGGTCGGTGTAGCGCCTGGCGCTCCTGCGGCCTCAGGGTCGTCAGTGCGACCGCCGGATCCCTCGCCAGCTTCTGCGGCAGCAGCCTTGGCGGCCTCTTCGCCGGCGGGCTCGCCAGCGCCGGCTCCTTCTTTGGTGGCCGCGGCATCATTAGTGTCGCCGCGCGCTTTCTCCTTGCCGCCCGCCTTGGTCTCCATCGGTTCCGTGGAAGGTGGATCTGACGACCGGAGAAGGAAGAGAGGTCAAGCAAGTATCCAAAAAGAAAAATCAGAAGAAGAGCACAAGGGAAGTTTCAGGCAAGGGATTACCTGTACTGGGATCCATGGTCATGGGCTCCACCACCGAGGGGTCGCTGGTGCTGCCCCTTACCGGAGACTTCTCCCTTGCCGGAGATTTCTCCCTTGCTGGAGAACGCTCCCTTGCCGGGGAATCCTCCCTTGGCGGTGTAGAGGAAGCAGATGGCACGTCGGAGGCGGTTTCCGAGCCCTCCTGGTGAAGCTGGTGAAGCTGTCCTGCTCCTACACAAACAAACCAACAGTCGGATGTCAGCAAAGAAAAGAACACCCATGCGCGCCCAACAGCGGGAAATAAGTTGTATACTTACGCTGGGGGCTGCGTTGGGAGCTGCTTCGCGGAGTAGTTGCCGGGTCCGGCAAGGTGGTCTCGGGCGCACCCCCTGCCGTCGTGGCGGGCTCGTCCTCGATGATAAACACCGGCACCTTGGATCTCTTCGCCGCTCTTTGAGCCAACGTCCTGAAGAAGAATAGGTTCAGATCGAAGCAAGTCAGATACAAGACAAAGCAACAAAATTAAAGAACTACAAGTACAGCAGAGAAGTCTTACTCTTCTTCCTCCTCGTTGGAGCTGAGCGCGGAGAGGTCGAAGTCCGGCCCACCCTCGGCGCGACGAGGCGGAGGAGTAGGATCCCTCGACCGCTTGGCGGGCATAGTGGCGGTGGCCCGGGAAGACCCTGCTCCAGTTACCGCAGCGGTGCGAGGCGCTCCCGCGGCAACGTCGCTTGTCGCGGTGGAGCGTGTCGCACGGCGTGACGGCTGCTGGCCCCTTTGCCGCCCCGCTGTGTCCCCGGCCTTGCGAAGACTTCTTCTTGGTGAAGCTGGGGGCTGCGCTAGGGGCTCCGCCTGCGGCAAGCGACCTGGAGATGGCGGGCCACTCGCACCCTCGGCGGGCTCGCTCGACTCGGCGTCAGGCGCGGCAAGCTCTTCCTCGCCATCAAGCCACTCTCGCTCGGCAAGGCTTGCCGCCGCTTCTGCCTCTGCCTCCTCCACGGTGAACCCGAACTCGCCCGCGGCAGCGGCTGCCGCCGCCTCTTCCGCCCTGGTAGCGATGCGCTGCATCTCCTCCTCAGTGGTGTCGCGGGTGAGGCTCCTCTGCTCGTCGGCACGGATCGCCACCTCCACCAGGCTGTCGAAGAACTGCTGCATGACGTCGTCCGCTGGCTCTTGCCACGTTGGGACAACACCATGCGAGTCGCACAGCGGCATCATCGCGCGGATGCGGTCGAGCGAAGAATTGTTGCATAGCGGGACGACCCCCGCCGGCAGCCTGAACCACTCTGGATGTTGGGAGTCGTGCTTGAACAGCTCCTTGAGCATCGCATCCAATTCCAGCACGGTGAAGTTAAAATTGAGGCCCGGGCGCAGCCTCATGATATCCGCCAGACCGCCGAACTCCCAAGCGGGCCTCCTCCTCTCTTGCAGGGGGGCGATGCGGCAGCGGAGAAAGTCTGCACCTACGGCGCCCACAGTCAGCCCGGCAAGCCTGAGACGCAGGATTCTGGTGACGGCAATCTTCAGCCTAGCGTCCTCCAGGGCCAAGCTGCTCCAATCGTTGCCGCACACTACTGGGACTTGGCGCAGGGCGGTGAATGGCTGCGGGTTCTCCTCCATGATCCAACACCAATCAGCTCTCCACTCCTCCCATTTGCTGCGGAGCTCCCCCTCCAGATACGCCTCCTTCTTGCCGGCCCTCGAGATCTAGGCGATCCCGCCGGATAGGGGCTCTCCTCTCTCGACCCGGGGCATGAAGTAGTGGCGGAAAAGGGCTACATTTGGGTGGACTCCGACAAAGTTTTCGCAAAGGTGTGCGAAAACTGCCATGGTCAGGACGGCGTTGGGGGTGAAGTCAAGGAGGTGAAACCCATAGGTGTTCATGATATCTCAGAAAAACTACGAGAAGGGCGGGTAGAGCCCACAGTAGAAGAACAGTGGGAAGAAGGGCTACCCGTATGGGGCCCGTTTCGAAGCGGCGGCGGAGAGTACGTTCATGCGCGGATGCGCTCGCGTCTCCGTCGACCAGAAGAGGTAGAACCACTCCCTCAGCCCCGCCGCGTCGAGCTCGGAGGGGAAAGTGGCCCGCTCCTTTCGCAGCGCCTCGAGCCGCAGCGCCTCGGCCGACTTCGCGACCTTCCCGGTCTTCGGAGCCATGGCGAAGGTGGTGGAGGAGATCGACGGCGTTGGTGGCAACGACGGAGGTGAGGGGCGGAGCGCTGCTCTCTCTCGGAGGGGGGAGCAGCGGGATTTTGGAGTAGTAACCGGCGAGATGGGCGACTGCCTCTATTTTCCTCTGCTTATAAAGAGGGAGGGGGCGAACGTTATGCTTTTCCGAATAAAGAAACCACCTACGATCTCTCCCACGATCCCGCATTCGACGCGTGCCGCTCGGGAGGGCGCGGTGGATACGGAGTAGGAAACGGCACGACCCAGGCCGCGAGTGCCCGTGCCCTGTTTTGGGCCTGGCCCAACAGCGCTCGGCACCGTGTGTGGCCCAGGCCCGGGGGCTCCTGTCGGTGTGCTAGAGTAGGGGTACCCTAGTATCCCGAACTCGTGCACGGGCAGTCGTAGCACCCCGCAGCAAGGCTTGCCAGGCGACCGCCAAGATCCTCTGTGGCCCCTTAGGAGACAAGAGCCCGGCAAGAGGAGCTTGCCGGGAAGCCATTCAAGAACAAAGTATTCAAGCCAAGAAGACAAGGCCCCGGCAAGAGGAGCTTGCCGGGAAGGCCAGCCAAGGCGTCTCAAGAAAGCTTGCCGCGACGCGCCATGTGTCCCGGCAAGGCTCGGTGAACGACAAGCTCCCAGGCCCGACAAGACAACAACCGTGGCAAGACACTTGCCGCGGCAAGCGGCCACTCTGCACCCACGCTCCAGCACATCCACCCACGTGTCGCCCTGGGTCCCTTCCAGGCGTGCGTGGCGAGAGGCTGTGTAGCCAGGGGTGCACGGTGGCAAGCGGCGCTGACAAGAAGGCCATCGTGGCGATCGGTGGCGTCCCTGACTGTCTCTTTCTGCACTGTTTGGGCGACACAGACGGGCATTTAGTGCCTTTGTCCCCTGCCGTCAGAGTTAGGTGTGATACACTGTATCTACAGTATAGGTAGTTGTACCTACCGCATTCTTTTTCCGTTTTTGCCCTTTCATCTGCGTTGCCACCTGTCGGTGACCCCTTGAGCATATAAAAAGAGGCCCATGCGCAACGTAGAAGGGGTTCGGCTCATTCGAAACACCAGAAACACTCCCTCGCTCGGTCTGGTAGCTCTCATCGCTCCTGAGCTAGAACTGAATATGCACATACATGCAGCAGTAGGAGTATTATCTCTCCGGAGAGCTCCGAAGCTGGGTAAACTGCTCGTGTGCATCACCTCGATCTGCTCTCTGTGTGACCTCCGCCCCCCACCGAACCAAAAGGGGCTCGGTCCGCCGGTCCCATAGGTGTTCGTGGATCAGTTTCCCTGACAAGTTGGGTAATTGTGAATTTGAGAAATGCTTGTGTTGAAGTTTGCAAGTCCCGTAGCATGCACGTATGGTTAAAGTTGTGTAACAAATTTGAAACATGAAGTGTACCTGGCTTGTGCATCCTTATGAGTGGCGGTCGGGGACGAGCGATGGTCTTTTCCTACCAATCTATCCCCCTAGGAGCATGCACGTAGTGCTAGATTTTTGATGACTTCTAAATTTTTGCAATAAGTATATGAGTTCTTTTGACTAATGTTGAGTCCATGGATTATACGCACTCTCACCTTTCCGCCTTTTGCTAGCCTCTTCGGTACCGTGCATTGCCCTTTCTCACCTTGAGAGTTGGTGCAAACTTCGCCGGTGCATCCAAACCCCGTGATACGATACGCTCTATCACCCATAAACCTCCTTATATCTTCCTCAAAACAGCCGCCATACCTACCTATCATGGCATTTCCATAGCCATTCCGAGATACATTGCCATGCAACTTTCATCATCATCATCATATACATGACTTGAGCATTCATTGTCATATTGCTTTGCATGATCATAAGATAGCTAGCATGATGTTTTCATGGCTTGTCCGTTTTTTGATGTCATTGCTATGCTAGATCATTGCACATCCCAGTACACCGCCGGAGGCATTCATATAGAGTCATATCTTTGTTCTAGATATTGAGTTGTAAGTAAATAGAAGTGTGATGATCATCATTATTAGAGCATTGCCCCAGTGAGGAAAGGATGATGGAGACTATGATTCCCCCACAAGTCGGGATGAGACTCCAGACTTCATGAAAAATAAAAGAGGCCAAAGAAGCCCAAATAAAAAAAAGAGGCCAAAGAAGCCCACCAAAAAAATGAGAGAAAAAGAGAGAAGGGGCAATGTTACTACCGTTTTGCCACACTTGTGCTTCAGAGTAGCACCATGTTCTTCATAGAGAGGGCCTCCTATGCTATCACTTTCATATACTGGTGGGAATTTTCATTATAGAACTTGGCTTGTATATTCCGATGATGGGCTTCCTCAAATGCCCGAGGTCTTCATGAGCAAGCAAGTTGGATGCACACCCACTTAGTTTTAGTTTGAGCTTTCATACACTTATAGCTCTAGTGCATCCGTTGCATGGCAATCCCTACTCACTCACATTGATATCTATTGATGGGCATCTCCATAGCCCGTTGATACGCCTAGTTGATGTGAGACTTTCTCCTTTTTTGTCTTCTCCATATAAGCCCCACCATCATATTCTATTCCACCTATAGTGCTATGTCCATGGCTCATGCTCATGTATTGCGTGGAAGTTGAAAAAGTTTGAGATTATTAAAGTATGAAACAATTGCTTGGCTTGTCATCGGGGGTATAGAAGTTGGGAACATCTTTGTGTGACGAAAATGAAGCATAGCCTAACTATATGATTTTGTAGGGATGAACTTTCTTTTGCCATGTTATTTTGAGAAGACATGATTGCTTTGATTGGTATGCTTGAAGTATTATTATTTTTGTGTCAATATGAACTTTTGTCTTGAATCTTTCGGATCTGAATATTCATGTCACAATTAAGAAGAATTACATTGATATTATGCCAAAGTATCACTCCGCATCAAAAATTCTTTTTTATCATTTACCTACTCGAGGACGAGCAGGAATTAAGCTTGGGGATGCTTGATACGTCTCCAACGTATCTATAATTTTTGATTGCTCCATGCTACTTTATCTACTGTTTTAGGCAATTTTGGGCTTTATTATCCACTTTTATATTATTTTTGGGACTAACCTATTAACCGGAGGCCCAGCCCAGATTTGCTGTTTTATGCCTATTTCAGTGTTTCGAGGAAAAGGAATATCAGACGGAGTCAAAACGGAACGAAATCAACTGGAGAAGTTATTTTTGGAAGGAAAGCAACCTAGGGAACTTGGAGTGCACGTCAGGGGAGATACGG